>NC_139345.1:54121234-54181234 GCF_055883805.1 Amblyomma maculatum | reverse complement strand
GATCGTCCACATTGGTTCTGAAATGCTTGCTTGTTTTTGCGCACATTCGACAGGGGAGGGAGGGGGGGGGGAGGGTGGTTGGCTGTGCTTAAAGGCACATGGAAGTAAACAGCCTCAGTTTCGGCAAGGTTATAGCGTTATAGCGGGTTAACTATGAGAGCGATGGACAGCGCTTATGGAGCGCGACAAGAAAGTAATTCCGTGGCAGATCGCCTTCGCGGCTAGCGATGCATTTCTGCATTGAAACTTGATCACTTCGTTCACGACTCCTAACCTTCGTGGTTGCGTTTTGGTCGCGAGAAGAGAATAACGAACACCTACGCCTCTTTCACGGTTTATCGTGGTATCAACACACATATATTCCGTGACACCTTAGGTTAAACACAGGGGACTTATTGATTCAGACACGTATTTTATTTAAAGCCTTGACCGTGCACTTTGCTCTAGGCATCTGTGTGGGCGTCTGGCCCCACCACAGTCATGGAGGCCGAGGTGGGTGCTACTTCATTTGGCGTCGACTACCGTA
The DNA here is from genome assembly GCF_055883805.1 of Amblyomma maculatum. NCBI lineage: Eukaryota > Metazoa > Arthropoda > Arachnida > Ixodida > Ixodidae > Amblyomma > Amblyomma maculatum. Next base: position 54,180,708 of record NC_139345.1, on the reverse strand, counting down.
ATGCTTGACTCTTGGACCTGGATCGGAAAATTTCCAGCTTTGGCCAGAGCGTAGTGACGGCCACGCTGTTGAAGGAGATTGAAAGTACCCAGTACATCTAGTTCGCCGAGCGGATGGAAATAGGAACTTTTGCCAGATCCCTACTTCGAACGTCACAATTACTGGACATTCCCATACGATGAGTAGTTGTCCTCGGGCTTCGGCAGCGAAGTACATCCCTTCGTCGGGGTCGTTTTTGAATAACTTCTTTCTTTATTATCTGGTTAATACTGTGTTGGTTGCGATGCAACAGACTAACTTTAGCATGGACCTCTACAGCTCCTCCGGCATAGTGGGAATAGGCCCCCCATGCTCATCGACGCGTTCTTATCTTCCATTGCGGAGGCGCTCAAGGGCCTTGAGGCGTCCTTTCCTTGCGATTTCTTTGAAGTTTGAGAAATTGGAGGAAGCGACCGACATCGCAATGTCCTTGATCACGCCCGGAATGGAAGCTGCTGTCAGATTTTATTCACGCGCTGGCTGCACTACAAACGTGTGTGCGTGCAGGAAAATACACGAAACTTGCCGCTAGTCACTTTCAGGAGTCAAAGCCAGCTGTTAAACACGATGTTGCTGAAACAGCACTGGACTTGGGAAGTAGCACGAGGGGTTCGTGGTTTTTCACAATTTTTCGTTTCGGCAGCTTCAGTTAACAGGTGCTTTTTGTTTTTCAACATCGATATAAGAACGCTATTAAATGTCGCTATGATCTCGAAAAAAGTCATACAGCTTTATTATTCAGATTATCTGAACATTATCAATGAAGGCTAGTTGTTCCGAACATGACGAACACACAAAGTGTACTGAAAGTCACTCTGGTCAAGCAAATTGAATTTAGTACATGGAGCTTAACGTTTCAAAATGACGTCGGCTACGGGGGATGTAAAGTAAGCAAAACATACCAGGGAGAATACGACGTGCATTTGAATAACACCTTGAAAGTGTTACTTTAATTATCTAGCTTAGCATAGCTATTTAAAAAAAAAGTGAAAATACCGACATGCACTTAGCAGCTCTCCTAGAACCAAGAAAGCAGAATGAGATCATTGTTACGGACCTTCGTTTATGAACAGCCTGTTGACTAACCTCGACTTCTTCAAATGCTTTTTAGCAAGCAAAATAAAATTATGAGGACATGCTTAGTCGTTGAGGATATGACGCGATAGCGTTTCACGCACACGGACGATGTTTTCTACTTTTTAAATTTTTAATATTTTTTAAACATCGATACTTAGCGCCAGCAGACGGTGGCTTCCCATTCTGAGCAGTTTCACGCCTTCAAACGCATTTTTATTTTTTTTTTCATTTAATCAATTGATCAAGTACACACTCCAAATTGTCTTAATTAGCGTCATAAAGCATTGGTTTTTCATTTTCACTCTGAGCATTTTGAAACCTTTGAATACCTCTTTTTCCATTTTGGATTCTTCAATTATTTCAATCTATTAATTAGTAAATTACGCGCTTTAAATTTTCTCAGTTAACATCATCAAGCCCTAGTTATTAATTCTGATCATTTTGTCACTTCTGATCATTCTGATTCTGATCATTCTGATTATGATCATTTTGCTGCAGAGTCGACTGGAGAAAGCAGAAAGTTGATCGGAAAGGTTTGCGTATGAAAGAGGTGTTACGCAGTCCTGTTTATTGCATGCGCTAGAAACCGGCCGAAAGGTTGAAAAGTGCAGATGATTAGTATTTCTCTATCTCGCACTTTCTCGGTATCATTCGATAAACGGAGCCGCCCACCGCGGCCGCGCTGCTACTGCTCACTGAAGGAGCGGAGAACGAAGCTGATACAGCGCTCCGCCATGTAATTGTATCTGGCGAATATGCTTAAAAAGTGCACAACCAGTCGCCACGCATAAGAAAAAAAAAAAAAAAAATCTTAGTCTAGCAACGTGCACGCGCCGAAATATTGGAACGCGAATGTTGTTCTCAAGGGAGCCTACACCCCTCGTCACTGCCGCCCGCAGCGCCACCTTTGTTTACAAAAAAATGATACTTTTCTACGGACTTAGCGGTTGTTTTTATATCGGTCGTTGTATTAGGGAGTCACAAGGAATAAAATAATAAATAGAAATTGGAGATGCCTAAAGCAAGAATTTTCTTCGTCGTCCATAAAAAACTTTATTTGCTTTATTTGCTTATTTTTATCTGCCACCTGCAACCAGCCACTTGCTCTATTTCTTTGGCCGTTATCTGATCTATTGTTGTCGCGTATCAACACCGAACTCCCAGCTTCAGCAGTGAAATAAAATAAAATAAAATATTTGTCTGGTGTTTGCAATTGCGCTCACTTTCCTTGCGTCAATCAGTTGTTTTTCACTACTTTTGTAATCATCAAGCGCCAAAAAAACAAAATAATAAGCAGCAACAACAAAAAAAAAAAAAAAAAAACAGCGCCTCGAGCCAACCTGGCCGCAAGAATGCGTCGCCAACATGCAATAGTAAGGCAGCCGCTTTCAAAATGCCGTATAGCGTTCGCCAACATATCGTAACGACGAAGGCAATTAACATTTTTTGTGCGTTGCGTTTTTACGGCCGGCGTAAAAGTAAGCGGACAAAAAATGCCTGTCTACCACGACAAAAAAATTACGAAGTCGTTAGGTTGCTTAAAACAAAATAGAAGAGTTTCTTTTCGATAATATAAAAAAAAATGTGAGTGTGTAAAACTAAAATACCCAGGGGGGCACACGCACAAGGATTTGTAGGTTAACACTTAGTAGCATACGGACGTTGCAGCAAAGTCAGAAAACTGAAAAGAAACAAAAAAGAAGGAACTCGTACATAACCTCAGCGGTAAAAGAATGCAGGAGTAAAAAGCAGGTGAAACGGCAGAGAGCAAAAAGGAGCCCCCGAAGAGGTTCTAAAGTATCTAGCCTTTGTGCAGGGATTAAGAAAAATAAGCCAGCCACAGCGGTCCTCCCTAAACGCGAGCTCTTATACGGAGCTAACTGCGCGTGTAAGTCCGCTGTTTCTTATTTGTTAGCGTTGCGGACTGCTCGCCTTCATGGACCCACGCTCGGTGTACGCGTTTTTACACATGCACGGCTTCATCTTGCTAAGTGGAAGATGTCGCGGCCATCTCGTAATTGCAAAATGATAAATTCGCGTGTCGTTTATTTTTCTCTGTGCTCCTTCGTCCACATAATACGTTTTTCCACCATTCCACTGTTGTATTTACTTGCTCGTTTTCTTAAAGCAGTCTTTGCATCGAGTTTGAGGTGTTTGATGGTCCATCTTTTATCCTACGCAGCTTTTTTTTTTCCTTTTTTTTTTTTTTGTCCATGGCGAAAACTAAGTGTGACTCCAACTTTTCTCTTTGGAGTATTCTGTAGGTCGTTTTTCCTGACTCCTTTTGGTTCATATTTTATTTTACTCACAGGAGTAGTTGAAGCGCATGTTCTAGAGAAAACAAAAATCAGCAAATCTTCAAGCGCTTGTATTCAGAAGTTATTGAGTTCGTAGCCGCAGCTAGTAAAGTACGCAATGTGTTAAGGAAATGAATGTTCTATATATGAACCTATGAACGATCGTTCGAATGAGGTGTAATCCTGAAATAAGCGAGCTTGTGAAAAGTGATAAAAAGGAGATGAAGACATGGAGCGTTGTTCCAGTCTTACACTTTCTAAACAGGCGTGCTCGACTGCAAGAACAATAACATACCATAGTTCAAGCACAGGGTCAGTGACTAATGTGCCCTCTACGGTGCGAGGCATGTTTTGCTCCCTGGACAGGCTCGTCGCATGTTCTACATCCCGGGAAGGCGCGTCGCATGTCCTTGTGCTTGGGCAGGAAAACCATATGAAAATTGTTTAATCAATTATCGTGATTATTTCCATGATTACCACATTATTTAACATTCAATTCAGTTCAGTAGTTCAGTCGTGTCCGACTCTTCGTGACCCTATGGACCATGTCACGCCACGCTTTCCGGTCTCTCACTATCTTCCTAACATCACATAACTTCATCTGCAGTGCCTCGAGGATGCCATCTAACCATCGCGTTCGTTGCCTACCCCTTCTCCGGCGACTCTCAACCTTTCCCAACATCAAATCTTTCTCCAGCGACTCCTCTCTTCTCATCAGATGACCAAAGTAGCTGAGCTTTAACTTTGCTCAACACAAAACAAGACCCCCTCTGCTTACATTGGCGCCAATGGCTGGCGGCTCCATTTGTGTGCATCTTATAGCGAGTCCATCATTTCCCTACACTAGTTTGTAAAATATAGGGATGACATCCACAGGTAAAAGGTATTAGAGAACCAGTGCGAGAGAATAATAAGTCATACAATCTGAAATGTATATATCCTTCGGAAATTACAAGCGAGAAGAAAGTCTAGCTTTCTTGAACATCACTTATCTATTGTAAGGCAACCGCGAAAAAATATGTACACTGTTATGAAAATAATGATGGATTAGTCTAATCTTCATTTAAGACAATAATTGAAAACCAACAGGGTGTGAGTTTGAAAATGAATTGCATAAAATTTAAAGCGTCCAGAGGCAGTATGTGTGAATGTATTTATTCCTACTGTGCAACCTTATGATATCCGAAGAAATCACGTTCAAAAACTAATCCCTGTTGGAAAAATGCACTCGTTCGGAATTCGGACTTCAGTGGGCTTGGGTGGATAAAAAACAGTTATGTATTTAATAAAAGTATTCCTAGGGAATCGAACCGTAGCCTCTGGGAAGAAATTTGAAAAGGCTGTGTAACCAAAGGCAATGCAGCATAAACTAAAATCAAGGGGAGAGCTTTTTTTTTCTACAAAAAAAAAAAGTAAAACAAAAATGAGAGGACAAATATACCGGTATTCTCTACGGCTGGCGCTAAGTGTTCCAAACATTATTCTTATGCTGCCATAGAAGACGTGCTACTGTCATAATTATGTTACCTATCCTTTAATAGAATACATAAGAGCGCATTTACTAGTTCGTTACGTTTGAAGCTTACCGCAGAAGCACCGTTTGCTTTGTTTTTTAACTACGCAAGCTAAGTGCCGGAAACTCTCGGAAATAGACTTCTTGAAGATATAGTGTGTCATTTGAGTTACATCACTACAAGTCTGCAAATAATGAATTGATCCGTACTTATAGCAAAAGGAGAATAAAAGTGACACGAATTTGTCCTAATGTAGGGACACATACTAATGAAATCATATTGCACTGAAACAGTATAGAGAGCACAGGGGTCATTTCTAATGGTAGAAATCTTTTTCAATAAAACGGAGCATTACGAATGAGGAAGCGTGACATGCGAAAAAAATAAGTAAATAAGAAAAAACCTGCACGCACACTGTGCCATTTATCTTCAGGTCATCGCAAGGGACACACGAAACTTCGAGTATTATCTGAACATATCAGCGTAATGGAAAGAACGGTCGCAAAAAGATAAAGAACGAAAGAACACAAATACGTGGCGTGACCAGCCGTCATGTGTTCTGGCAAAACGCGATAAAGAACCGCAGTTTTTATTTACGGCGATTCAATCAACAAGACCCGGACGGGATTTCGGACTGCGACACAAAGCACGCTTCGATGACAGAGGGAAAGACAGTATTCACGCAAAAAACGCAAAGGGGGCGCAAATAGAATGAGGCGTAACTCAATCATACACCACGATGAAACAACCGGCTTCGCGAATCCGAAAGATATCAAAGTAACACATAGACGGTGAAACACAGCTACAGAATAGAAAGGTGGAAATCAAGGAGAAAGAAGTGAAAGGAGAGTGAATCGAAGTCAAAGCTGCCACGAGCTGGGGGCTACCGCGGAGTCGAGTCCGAGGCTCGGCTACGCCTGTGTACGTGAGGGTCGGTACAAAGAAATAATGTAAGAGAACGAGTGCCACAGTGTTACACTTCTTCTCACCCCCCTACGCAACCTTGGTCGGCCAAAATCGAATACACGCGCTCCCGTGTCCGCCCCCTCTATGCGGCGACCACTGGCGCCCCCTTTCGGTCATTTCTTTTATCTCTCACTTGGGCGGCCTGCTGGCCGTTTCGTTATGCTCTCCGTATCCATTTTATATTTCCTTCTTTCAGGCTTCATTCTTTTCTCTGAAACTCAGGCAGCGGCATCTCGCCTTCTCGCAGAGAAGAGAGGCCCGTGCCGGACTCGCTTCTTTCTCGCCCTTGTGTTGCCTGCACTCCTGTATCTGGCGACCGCTGGTCGATCAGGGCCGCGGTGTCCCCACGCAAAATCGAATCATGGTCGCCGCCAATTCTATCACGGGCAGCGGCTACGGTGGCAGAATAAGCTTCTGCCGCCCTCTCGGCGACATCGGGCGGCCTCTGGCGGGCACCCGGCGAAATTGCGGGGTTGCCGCCTCTTCTTCCAGCGTGCTCCTCTGGAGCTATCTAACCGCAGCCCCCACCCCCGCCTTCTTTCTTACATCACCGTAGCGTTTCGCCACCTGTACTTTCTTCTTTCATTCGGACGATAGGGGGCATGTTTCTTTCGGGTGCATTTTCGTCGTACACGTTTTCGTTTCTGTGCGCGCACTCTCTCTGGCAGTTATTTTCGTTTGGGAAACGCGAGTCGTCTGCGCATTGTGGCCTCCGTGGACCCCACTGGAGGTGCCGCATTGTTGTGCGACTCGGTCAAGCGGAATTTGCGCTCTTGGCTGTCCGCTCGCGTGCTTGGCCCCGCGCCCTCCCCGCTTTTTCGTTCTTTTTATCCGCGCTCTTGCTGCCCCCAGTGTCTGAATGGCCGCTTCTTTACCTCCGGTTTTTGTAGGTATATTTATTTCTCTTTGTTCGCAAGCCGCTATCTCACAGGCCAGGGTGGTGTGTGCGTTATTGACTCTAGGGCTGAGGGGGGCATCAGCCGGCTTCCATCCATGTCTCTCCTCTCTGCCCTTTCCTCGCCCGTTGGGCGCTTGAATTTCCTTCAATAGCCGATTCACACCGCGCGTTATGCGGTGGTGATATTGAGCTCGTCGCCGATATAGGTGTGGAATGTGCGCGTACTCTCGAACCCTGCCCTCGCTGGGTTGAGTATAGAACTGCCGCTGCGCTGAAGATGCTAGCGCGCCAATTCTTGGTCCTAGACACTACAAAAGGTGTCACCATTCATTTCTTGTGACCGTTTGAACACTTTTTGCTATCGTTAGTTTCCTTAGTATTATTCGTTTTGATGACGCCTGTAAGCAAGCCCAGCAGCTTGCTATCATTTGCAACTATTACGAAATTTTATTTATTTATTTATTTACAGTACTGCTAACTCTAGCTTGAAGCTGCGATTCTGGCAGAATGGGACTTGCATAAACACAGAAAGAACATGAGATAATAAACGGCACAATCATGTTGAAATTAGTAGCCGATTGATGCACATAAAGAGAGAACAATTATAACATGATTATCAAGAACGATATTTTTACGTTATGATTTACATACACTATCTACCATAATTCCTAGAACATATCGAATTCCTAAAAAGAAAAAAAAAAACGCTCACCCAATAAGTTTGTTTCCCTCAACTACAGTGCGTGGAAGGAAAAGAGATTTGAACACGGCATTTTAGCAATGAAACGGAATCACAATAAATTTATTTTCATCTAGTTTAGGTCAGAAAGAATAAAACATGACATAGTGGAAGGTGTTGCTGCTTAAATTGACCTTTAACAATTTGAACAAATGACCCAAGCCATATATCCTATTCCTTCTTGAAATTGATATAAGTCCGGCGTTCAGGATCAATCTTGAGACCGCCATGGCGCCATACTTGGTAAAAATAAACCTTAGAACTTTAATTTAATGCTTTGTACTGTGTAATAAATATTATTATTTGGGGAATTGAACCCAAATTATATTTTCATATTGGATGATTAGAAGCGTAAGGGTTTTGTATGGCGTGAGTGAAATATAATGGAGGGGTTTCTGAGAATCCTCTCAAATTAGTAAAGTTTACCCACTGCATTTTTCGTCATAACTGTAACATGGTGGTCCCAGCGTAGATTATTTTAGTTACTTGCAGCCCCCGGTATTTATGATGTTTAATACCCTCAAGAACAATTAGAATTAGGTTTGAACGCCACACAGTAGGAACAAGGGTTGAAGGAAAAGCTCAGTGCCGTAGCCATCATTTCGACAAAAAGACAAGAGATGAAGACAAGTCTACCGATCCAAAATGCTGCCCAGTGCGCTGAAGATCCTTGTTAATTTTGCTTTGAACTCTTCGAGGATTACATCTGTCGGCCCTCTCTCTGCCAAGAACAATGTTTGATAACATGTGCATCGTATAACATTCATGGGCTTCCTACGTCGGAAAGCATCAGTGGTACAATCGATACTATCCCGGAACCGTACCAGTCCGTAACAGTGGAAACCAAATCAATTAGCAATGTAACGTTTAGGGCGGGTTGACGGGCCAGCATATGTGTGTATGAAATTAGTGTCTAATTTTTTTCAGCAATAGCTATACCAGCCCCATTGATCGAAAGAGCCATCGGTGATGTTGCCATTTTTGCACTACAAAAAGCCAACTGTTCGTCAGCAGCAGTACGAACAGTGGGGCGCATGTGGAAAAGGAGCGATTCGGTCCACCGAAGTGTACGTGCGAGGGGAGTAGTGGCGCAGTAGAATGTTGGCGCTCGTTTCAGTGTGCAAAGTGCCTATTTGGAACAAGGATTCCCACTCGTCGAACCTAAACATGCTCTTGCATCATGCCATCCAAGGCCTGCTGCTGGACCTGTCGCCATTACTTATGACGTGCTTCAAAATATAGGGCCTAACAGTACTTCCGAAGATATATAACTCCATATTGCCAGCTTTCCCCAGTCGTGGTAAAATGCACTCTGTCATTCTATTTCTAAATCCTTGCAAACCCTATCTGCTTCTCGGCTCCGTTCGGCCAGTGAGAGCGTTCCGTGCTGTTTATGCAACGTAACGGAGAAGATGGTTGGTGCCAGGCTTCAGTTGTGACGTGATGAGGCAGGAATATTCGCAGGGTTAATGACTATCTCTCGCAGGCTTAGGTACACTATATGGTTGCGATTATGAACCTGTTAACGCGTATTGACCGTGAACATAACCAGGAAGGACACTATCGCAGGGATTTATATATCACGCGTGCATTCCACACTATCAGTCACATTCATGCTTTGTGTACGAGTAAGCTTGCTTAGATAGCTCCTCTGGATTGCTCACTTTCTGAATGACAGCATAAAGAAAAAGCTGTATAGACACGTGATTAGATTATATGTCTGGCTTGGTTTATGGGGTTTAACGTCCCAAAGCGACTCACTCTATGAGAGACGCCGTCATGGAGGGCTCAGGAAATTTTGACCACCTGGGTTTCTTACACGTGCACCGACATCGCACAACTCACGGGCGCCTTGCTTTTTGCCTCCATCGGAATGCGGCCGCCGCAGAGGATTCGACCCTGCATCCTTGGGCACATTAGCCGAACACCACTGCACTACCGCGGCGAGGTTGTGTTATGTGTTAGAAATGCGATAACATTAGAAGCTGTTGATGCATTCCATTGAGTTATGTATCCTGCAGGCTATCTACCGCTGGTAGAAGACAAATGAAGTGTTGGCGTATTCCTCATTTCTAGCATTTGGTGGTGGTGGTAGTGGTTTATTATTAAATAGTTAAAAAGAAGGAAAAGACTGTTGCCAGCAGCAGCAACCGTTATCTAAAAATCTGAAGCACCTGAGCGGATGCCGGCGGGAAAGAAAAGGGGATAGGGAGATGATAGTAAGGGGAAGTACAGAGGGGAGCGACAGGAAGAAAAAACAGAGGGAGCCAGTATTTTCCCAAAGAATCCTTTTTTAAACCGAACTGTCAAATTGGCCCTCTTTATTGCTATTCGACTGCTTCTTAGGGATATAGATTTCTTCGTGTTGTCGATGTGTAGACAATTATCCGTTGAGCTTTTGGGTATGTCCGTACGAGGGCTTGCCATTCGATAAGCTACGGTTGACGGTTGTATTGTGCCTCCTCGTTAGCATATAGTGGCCAGTATGGCCTGTCGAGCCGGAGATAGTGCAGGCTTCGACTCCTCGAAGACGAGCCTGGTTCTATTTCGCTTTTCCTGTCTCGAGAAAAGAAATTAGAAAACAGTTAATTACATTACATATTGATAATGAGGTAGCATTCATGTATAAAGTGCGCTCAGTCTACTTATTTCCATCCGTCACTGCTTCTCGCCGCCTACGTGAACATCCATCTTCAGAGACGTAATTCCGTGTTCCCCCTCTCCGTTTGGGAAATATTCCATCCAGGTATAGACACAGGTGGCGTTGATTCTGACTACATTCCAACCTGCTATGTGGAGCTGTTTGGACACGTCTGCACACAACTCAGCGCGGCTACCAAACCACGCAGAGCAACCACTGCGTTCGGCCGGGGCCAGAGCACCTGACAATACTGCCACGTCACCTGATTTCATGCCGTTACACTGCTATTTACGTAACAGCGCTCGGTCATGTTACGTGGTCTCATGACGTCAAAGCGTGACGAGGCAGGCGGACGCTGGATTTCTGCTCCAACGAAGTTTCTAACGTACGCAAGCGCATAACAAATGACACGAGCGGTATTTTAACGCTTTAGGCTTTAAGGACTCGTTTCAGAGAAGATCCGGCATCCACTGTAATAAAAAAATTGCGGACATACTTCTGCCAGATGACGGCTGGATGGTGACAAGGTCTCGTGCACTGATTGGTCGTCGGGTATTGTGGCATGGCATGGCTGGCTGATTTGGTAGGGAGGATAATGTCGAAATACAGCCTTCTTTGGATACCGAGATGAACACATTGCCCCTATGCCACTCAGGTGCATTCGTACCCCTTGGTTTAAAGCTGGGCATGATATCTACTTCGGCTGGGCTCTCATATTACAGAGATTTAGTATAGCGGAGACATATAGCGCATACATATGCCACTTTGCTCGAAGCCTCCTATACGTAAACGCAGAGATTACACCTTGCTCCGACCCGGCCATTACGATGTGCGCAGGAGCCGTCTGGGAAACCGGTACCTTTCCACTGCCCTGTGTTGTCTCCCTGCCTCTGTCCGGTCGTTTCCGCTGATTTGTTCCTTGCGATGTCCCACCTACTAGCCTCTACAACCACGCTCTCTTAAGTTATACTTTTACGCTAGTACGTCTATGCTACGCTAAATGTCTCTAATTTGGTATCTGACGACTGTATGCTAATTAGTATGTGTGGGATAACAGAGGGAAAAAGAAAAGTTCATGATATATCAATAGCAAAGTGCATGTACGGCAAAGAGGACCCACAAGGAGAGCCGGCAAGCGTGAAGGCGGAACTTGATTAATGGTCCCTCCAAGTAAATAAATAACAAATATTGTTTTTAATGTTATCTCATAATTTCTACAGATGAGTGAAGTAAAAAATGCAATGTAATGCAATAAAATGAAATGTGACACTCTAGACCACTAAAGTGCGATAAAGTGAAAGTCTTTGTTTGAAACATCACTGATTCCAGGTTTTACTGCGTCTGCTTCTGTAGTCTGTGTAGTTTAGCGTTCGAGGAAGCCCCAAATGAAAGGCGCCGCACGGACGCCTAGATCGGTATGACGCGATAGCGTAAGCTACCAGCCAACATATAAAGCCCCGCCTTAACCGAGCCGATGAACTTGCATGCGTGGCCTAGGGATAACGTGAATGCAAAGGGTTTTGGCAGGCTGATTGTGATATCATCCTCCCAATATAAAAGGAGAACCCGGAGTTGGCAGCGCCTGCCAAACGTAATGTCAGGCAGCCCTATACGACCAATTAGTGCTCGGCAATGTCAACTCCCAGCTACCGCCTCCCCCGCAATGTAAGCGTTGCACGCCTTAATACGTATAGGGGGCGTGTGCCCAGGGTGGCCCACCTTGACCTATGGTGGCCGTCACCTTGAATGGCGTCATGTGACCTAGGGTGACCGTTAAGTGTGACACCTGCGAACGAAAGTATGAGCCATTAAATGCTTTCGCATTAAAAAGAAGAAAATGTGGAGCTTGGCCTGTGTCGTGCCGCAGGGCAGCTTCCTTCCAGGTTACAGTGTTCGCGGTACCCCGACGACATCTGCATTTTGACTATTGGCAGAAAAATGAACCTCTTCGAATCGGCCTTAAAAGCATGTCCAGGCAACACTGACTGCCTTTTCAAAGAAAGAGGAATGCCGCTTTCGCACACAAAACAAGCTGTTCTGCTGAAATTGGTTTATAGCGCTGACTAAACTCGGGAAAGGAGAAGTGACAGGACAGAACCGTAACAAGTACGGTTTTTGTTGACCTGATGAATTTGTTGAGAAATTATCGAAGCTGCTGAGACTGTGAAGTCTGAGAGCTCGTATGTCAGCAACCCATCAACTTTGCTATAAAAAAAAAATTAAAAAAGAACTGATCTCATAAGAGTGGTTGTACATCAATGACTGGTTATCAGTTGATTTGATTTCTTCCTCTGTTTTCTTGCCGTTTAGTTTTGTTGACATGAGCAGCTGTTGTATATAAGCAACTGATCGGCCAATGAAAACCTTAGTCGTTAGTTAGCGCTCCGTCCTGTCGCTTCGTTGGTTCCCGCTTTTGTCTGTCTGCGCTAAAAACCAATTTCAGTAATGCGCCACTAGCCTGCAAACATGTTCTCGCAAACTGCTCCGCTTTTACTCAAAAGCATTTCAAAATAAAATATCGATTCATTGTTCGGTTTAATATTCCACTTTGTCTCAAAAGAAGTTCAGAAATTTTCGTTGACCGTTTTCGTTTGGTAATAGTCTACACGAAGCCCTTCTCTACCTTGAACTGCGCGCAGTTATTGTGAGGCCAAGATGAGCACGTACTTTAATAATTATTCAATTTTATACAGCATGGAAATTACAGGATGCGATCGAAAAAAGATCTGAGCACTGTTCATAAAAGACTGTTCAAGCTTATGACCGATATGCGTTATGCAAAAAAAAAAAAAAAAAGAAAAGAAGAACACTAATGTCACTGAAATCATTCCCCTTGGACAGTTGGAATCCTTAGAAATCACTTAGTAGTCTTCGAATTGCAATATGTTATGTTAGAGCTATTACCTGTCTTTGTAGGTTCACCGCGTGCGGTGTCAATATTTTTGCTGTGTATTGTTGAGCATTCGTATTATCAAGATATGGCGGCGAGGGTAACCCTAAAGCTATAATTTTGAGCCACACCTTAATTTGTCTGCAGTTAGGCCATGTCCGTATGCCCTCACATATTTTTGTACTTCTCAGCTCCTTAGTATATTTCAAAGTTCATATATTCCCTTATCATATATTGTTCGTTACTCTATTTAATGATAACTGTTATTACTGCTAATAAGTTAATTAGGCAACCTACCTCCCAGTTACTTAAATTCGAATAGCGCTGTTCTAATTACTGCATGATGACCGATGACAGCTGATGCTATTATTGAGATGCGGGTTGTATGGACTTGAGCTGAAAGAAAGTCCTCATTGGATGATAGTCAGGTACATCATTTCACTTCTCTAACTCCTCACACTTCAATAGCTCCTTAGTGTTCTGAAGTGTCATAGAGAAAAGTAGCTGTATACATCTCAGCTTCATGTGTCAAATGGGAACATCGTATAGTTCTGTCGCATTTGTGATTAACACCGGCTGTGCCAGCATGCGCGGTAATTTTCTCTCAGCGTCCATGGTGTGCTTTACAAGGTTTACATTCTTGGAGATTGGCATGGCTACAATTCTGACCTGAGTTTACAATGGTTCTTGCGTCTATGGGTCCTAGGCATGCAATCGCGCAGTTCCTCGCAGCGGACTGTGCATGTTTCACTACTTTGCTTTCTCAAGGGATAAACTCATGCCCGTGCACGCCCTTGAGAGCTTGTATTGTACATAGCGAAGTTTTTTACGGCGCTCACTTGCGGAATGGGATTTTTGGTTGATATATAAGATATATTAGTAGTTAGGTTACGCGCGGCCCAAATTTTTATGCCGTTGTCATGAATAATATAAATTCGAGATATTCCATGGTATCTAGTTGAAGTAACCATCTTGATAACTATTAGTGGCACAAGGAAACCTTGAAAGACGTCGGCTCTTTTATAGTAACTGCGTCCCTCTGCACTTCAAAAGCGTGATCCTGCAGTAGTGCTCTCAATGAGCTCATTATGATCAATGATACGCTATTGCTGGACCTTAAGTCGCTAACGGTATAGATTGAATCTATCCTAAGCCGTGCTGTCCGTTTCATGCTAACTATGCTCGAACTGCAAGCGTGACTCCCATGAAGTCAAACTTGCTAATCTTTCCTACGTCGCAAATTTCGCTCATATGCCTTTTCCTTAAGATCTATCATTCCATTCCTCATCCCAAAGATTCGCTAGTTCTGCCGTCATCATACATTTTATCCCACACCGACCCCCAGTTCAAGGTTCACGTTCCCAGCAGTCATGCAAATTTACATTTCGGTACATTCATTCCCATCCAAGGAATGTAACCACTTCCCCGCCCACATTAGAAATGACAAATTGTTTAAAGTTGCTATTGGTAATTATATTTTATAACCCTGCTTTAATCATTCTGTTCATGTTATACTATTTTGGCTTGCTTCTTTTTGAAATTTTCATCCATGAGAGTAAATGAATACATAAATGAATTACGCGTCTTTCTCGTGTGTGTGTGAACAAACAGGAGCCATGGTGAAATGAGCAAATGAAAGTTAGGAGTCTATGGATGTCTTATGCCAGGGAACTTTGACATGTTATCTTTCCTACATCTGTCGCGTAATGGTGGCCGTCAGAGAGGTCTTTAGGGTTGGGTACATCAATGCGGTAACTAGGCATTTCTGGATTGGTCTTGCACGCTGCGTGCTAACGAAAACGTGTTTACGGGCGCAACTGCTTTATAAAAGATAGAGAACGTTCACGAAAGCAAATATGCTACATATGCAGAGACGCTTCAGAGGTACAAAACTACACCCTTTCCCGATTTCATTTTTTATATCGCACGCATCATAAAAAGATTAGGATGAACTGCTCGGACCATGTAGAAGCTTTATTTTGCATTATTCAGTGGTTAATAAAAGCCAAAGTATCTTATCCCACTGTGGCAATGGGAACCCTTTTTGAACTTGGCATTACCAGAAAAAGCTGCGTGCCCGTCTGCGCATGCGCAATTGTTCGCACGTCCATCACAGTATCATGGACGAACTTCAAGTGGCGCTTAGCTTGGCAAATTCCTCCGTTAGTTGATAGGACTCTTACCCGAGTTCATGTTCACGGTTTACTGCTGCAACCACCACAGCTTTTCCAATGCGTCACTTCAATTTCCGTGATGGCAAACAAGAACCCAGAGACGGCGTTCAGTTGCACTGGTATATACGCATCTGTATAAACGCGCCTAAGAAGGACCATCGCATTGTCCTTGAGAAGTCAGTAGGTGAAGAGTGCGCTGTAGGTGGAGCAGCCACGTGGTGGAGCTTGGGGAGACGCCGTTTCCCTAGCAGGGGTCGCAAGTTTCGGGAACAGGGAGACACCGGAGGAGAGGAAGAAATAAGAGACGGGGAACTCGGGAAAATGGAACTCGGGACCGCGCACTCGGCTAAGATACGCGCCGGTGCTTCGCGGCGCGCGAACGGCGAGACCTTTCGTGACCCCGCCCCCGCGCGTGCGCCGTGCGGTCCGAACCCGGCGCTTGGCGAGGCTGCGCGCCGGTGACCCGACCAGTCGTCGGGGCCAAAGGTCTCCGGGGTCAGCTGACCCTCGGCGCGGCGACCAATGGCGCCGAGGGCATGGCTTGGCCAATCACGCTCCACTGCGCGGGCGGGGGCGTCGTCGATTAAAAGTTGCCAGATGTTCTCCCTCACTTCCTGCGCCGCATGCAGTCGTTGCGTGGGCGCTGCCGGGGTTACGAGAATGGGTTGTGCACCGCGGGAGACGCCTCGAACGGGAGTGGGCAGAGAATGGAGCCGCACTCCCTTCGTGCAGCTCGCCTTTGTCCCATGTTGGCTGTCGCATATACGTGCTTCTCAAGTTAGAACGAGAACTTGTGCAGACCATTTACCGAAGAGTGCTGAGGTCTGCATGGACTTCAGACCGTTAAACGAAGTACTGTATCTCTATTGGTATTTGTCTTCGTAGCTTGTGGGTCCAGTGAGGGTAGCACCGGGATTAGGACGCTTGGCTAACGAATCGAAGGATACGGGTTCAATTCCGGCCGCGCGCCAGTGGTGTTTTGTTGGAGGCGAACATCAAAAGTGTGTTGTGCAATGTGAACACACTTTGAAGAAACGCAGGGAGAGAGAATCAATCCACATCCCTTTTCAATGGAACTATTACATATCCCTTGCGTTGTTTCGTGGTGTTTCAACGTAGAATTTAGGATTTCATTAGCACTGATAAAAATATATCATAGGATGGTTCTAGTGCCTTTTGATTGATGTGGTGCCTTGTGCGGGATAGCAGTATTTATAAGTATGCTTGTTTCCTAATACGCTGCCATTCACCTGCTAAATTCACGTTGAAGACAGTTTTTATTCAGAGGTTGATCAAGTGCATTAGGACCAGCGATACTTTACACTTCAGCTGAAGAAAGCGACGTCGTGTACATCCCAGGGAAGGAAGCGTTAATGGGTAGTCGACAACACTTGCATCACTGCGGTTAGACCTCACGTCAAGAAGGAAAATTGATCGCATTATCATGTTTTACAGCCGACTTAAATCTTAAAGACTCTTTAAAAGCGAGCCTTGACATACTTACGCACAAACATCATGACGACATGTTTCGCGAAGCATTCTATCGTTATACTTTACAAAACAGTTGCGTTATCCACACTGCTCGTGAATAGAAAGAACTTCCTGCCTGGGCAGAACACTGGACACTTGTCAAAACGTTGTCATCAGAGGTCTTGCCATAAGTGCGTTCAAACGACTGTATCTAACATGAAGACTGAAAACAAATATCATTTATTAATTCAAGTTGTTGCCTTCCCTTGTGCGCAGTGTTTTGTCGCCCTTTTAACGTAGTTTGAAGGCTGTGACATATTTTCGTATCACTGAAAGACCAGCATTCTTTTATATCATTCACTCATTTCTCGCTACTCGGTATTCTTCCTTTTGCACTGTGAAATTTTGAGAGTTTTGAGTTTTTCGTCTTTGTTGCGTACGGCGTAAACTTCCCACGGTCTCATTTTATTGCCTTTGTCTCTCTTCAACTGGCTACAAGTGTACTAAATAAATAAAATATGTGCGCGAGGCTCGCAGCTTCTTCCACCATTCATCCTTACGTGCGCGCACATAATTTGAGCCTTATAATATTCAATTTTGATTAATATCTGCTCATTTATTTTCCGATTTTTTGTCATACGCAGTCCGAGTTTTGGTGAAATACCAAACTTTCATTCCAAGTTTGGCTTTTGTGTTTTCCATCTGACTAGATACGTCTGCATGCGGGAGGTCGATAACGTGTGAGGTCAAGGATTCCGCACTGATTGTGAGCTCTGCAATAATATGTGGCCGATTAATTTATGAGTTCTTATTATTCTTTTCTCAGCAATCACTGCTTCCACATTGTCACTCTCCATTGATTTAATTTTGATGCTTTTTCTTTTTTTTTTTTTTTTTGGTACTGTTGGACCCCTGGGCTTTTCATAAAAGTACGCTACTACAGAAAGAAAACCAAAGTTGGTATAGGGAACCACTGCGCTATAGCCGGTTCCTGGCGAATATTTCCCTCGCATTCTTGCGTAACTCGTCGTATAATGGCTAAAATAACATTTCCAGTGCAAACAGTCCTGTATAATTATAAACTGCAGATATCCGGAAAAAGTTTTCAAATATGTATAGCCTCCTCATAAGGAAAACACAATAAAACTTCACTCTAGAATGTGTCATATGCAGCCCCCAAATTCCGGCGACTCCCTCCTGCACATAGAAAGCTCAACTGAACTGCCCTTCATTACGGGGGTGTTCTTTTCTCTTACGCGAGGCTAATCCCTATCCTGCCATCCCAAAGCACACCGCCTAGGATTAGACGAACCGGCAAAGATCTCCCATGCCTGCTCTCCCACCCTGCGTCACGCTGGTACACTAGGGAGGGGGTTATCGCGACAGTGTTCATTTTTAGACCACGCCTCTTTCTCTTTCACCCCACACGCTCTTTGTTCTTATATAGCTATGCTTCCGCAGTGATGCCCATGGTCTGGCTAAGTACATCGTGGTTTCGGGTCTGCGGGGCGCCGATAAAGAATTTTGCTGCCGCTCCCGTGGCCAGCACCCTCAGTTGGGGCCAGACATCAGTCTGTCCCCGCATCTGCCTGCCTGCCTATTTCGCTCTCCGCTCCGGGATAAAATGGCGTTCAATACCTCCTCCAGTACATTGCTCAACACAGTGTCATTCTATGCACTAATGGTCTAGCGTAGGATCTTCAACACTATGCGTATAACGGTACGTAGGTCATAATACAGTCAATGATTACAACAGACAGGGCAAATTCCAGAAGAAATGATCTTAGCAGGAGCAAAGGCTGCTGTTCAAAACGAGAAAGGACTGACAGAGTGAAACGAAGGAAGGAAACAAGGAACAGCTTCCGTCTGCAGCTTACCCTTGCGATTTACTTTTCCCTTCATGCACTTTGATACTCGCTAAACGACTACACACAATTTTGACTACGCACAATGACTACACAGCACAATTTGTGCTCCAAAATATACTACATGCCATTTCAAGAGACATAGCATGCAGTCGTATTAGCTGCACATTACTTAAAATACCATCCGACATAAGCAAAAGACAGCTTTTAACCAAGCAGCGCGGATGCTCTTGCGTGGCCGAGGAGTTGCATGTCTGACTTGAGAGCCAAGAATCCCGGGATCGATTGTCACGCCACATTCCCATATATGAGCTGCCGACTTAGCAGCTGGATACTCGGGCAACAATCTATACCCCTTCTACGTCTGCAGTCCATATTACCGGCCAACTCCCATATTTGTCCGAGGCCCGGCCCCGATTTTTCGCTTATGACACCTACCGCCATGCCCAAACCTCGCTCCTTCCATTTTTCCACTTTAACCCTTCAATCTTCCGCCACAGTACAGCTCAGTCTCGAGGCGCCAGAGCTTTACCGTTCACAAGGCTTGTAACAGCTTGCGATGCTTGCAATAGGGTGGCCACCCGGGGTCTCTATTCCGGTGTACTTAAACTTCCCCTTTAAGTGTGGGACGCACAGCGTTAAAGGATTCCACAGGATCCCAACGCTACTATTAAACAGAAGGTCGGAGACGTCAGTGTTCCCGATATTTATGGCGGACGGCGGGAGACCGAGTAGAATTTTGCGCCCCTGGTTGGCAAGTGCTAAATGTGATAGGGTCGCCCCCCCCCCCCCCCCCCCCCCGAGCCTCCTTATAGCTGCCCACTGGTTGGGCTGACTCCGGCGGTGACTCCGACGGCGACTCCGCCGAGGCCAGGAACGAGCGCCTAAATGTTGCGCTCTAAAAACGATGTGCAGCAAACTAAACTGCGGTGACTATAAAGCAGATGATCACCAGACGTGATGAATTAGTCATCCGCGGAAATTCATGTAATGAGGCAGATTTGTTGTGTGCGACATCCATATTTCACATGGAGAAAGATACGCGGGTTAGGAGAAGAGATCCGCAAATATGTGATTGATAGGACAGCGAAGGAACCGCGCCAGATCAGCCACCTTGGCACGTCTCATTGCAAGACATGTTAGCCAAAATTAATTGAAACCATTACTAACTACTCGGCATACGAAATAATGTCCAGGAAATTCGTGAACCATCCTTCTATAGCGCTGACCTGAGGTTAAATAGATTTGCTGACGGGAAGTGCGATGGGAAACGGAGTGCGAAGTGTTTCGTATTCTTCATTCGGGAATAATATTGATACAAACTATAGTCGACGACGAAGCGGAGGCAGTCAGTGGCTAGTATAGTAGACGACAAAGTTGGTTGCCTGGAATCGCGCTCAGACCGCTCCTCAGACCGCTCTCGGACTTCTAGGCTCTGCTATGCTCAGGGCGTTTCCTGGACTTTTGGCACAATACCTGTTACAATATGTTTCATATATTTGAGCATGAGCTGCTTTTAGCCCCTGTTGTCGGTGACCTTGAGAAAATGTCAAGCCAACAACAAGAGCGACCATTCGGGCACCGATTCTCCCTCATTCGGGAAACGATTTTCTTTCATCCGGTTACCGTAACGTGAACATCCGCACATCGAATGAGATTTAACGAGACGAGTTCTCCGCTGTCTAAGGCTTCCGCGCCCTTCCCAAGGATGGCAACCCGGTGTCAAACACACAGCTCGTCGAACGCCGCCCGACGCTCGAATATATTCAGGCATTTAGAATCAAGTCTGTCACTTAAGTACCTCTCTGCATATCTTCCACCGCGATATGATGAAAGCTCATGGCGTTTCCCTTTTTAGCAGATGGATGTATGCACGGCTGAAGAGCACTCGAACGGGCTGCTTCTGCATTGTTGCAAGGCCAGCGTCTCTTCATGGTCGCGTACGCTACTGCATCGTTCTGCATTTCTGTGTCGTCACCACCACAGCTGCTTAAGCAAAATATGTAGTGGAACCAGATTAAAGGTGATGTGTGAGGTGTCTTGCGGAAAGCGATCGCTTTGCGAGGTATCTGTCAGCGCTGAAGATTGCTTTGCTCCTGCCAACAAGGTGCTATGCCTGTAGGTTTTTCGTGCTCACATCTACTTTCGGTTTCGGAAGAGGCAGTAATTTCTTATTATAAATTTTGCACTTTATGATGCAGAATATAAACAGCCAAATGTGTGGCTTTGATAGTTCGATAGCACAACGCGTTAAAGGAAATGAGTCAAAGTTAATTTCGCTGCAGAGTTCCTCATGACGCATGTCGTTTACGGCACAATATTGCCCCCCCCCCCCCCCCCTCACCGCACCACACAACACCATATCTTACCTCAATTCATCTCATCTCGACTCTACTCAACTCACCTTCACCACACCCCAACCTCGCACCAGATTACACCACACCCCAACCTCTCACCAGATTACACCACAGCCCACCACACTGCACTGCACCGCAAGCAGGTCACACACCATACGTACCATACCATACCATACCATACCATACCATACCATACCATACCATACCATACCATACCATACCATACCATACCATAACCATACCATACCATAACCATAACCATATCATACCATAACCATACCATACCATACCATACCATACCATACCATACCATACCATACCATACCATACCATACCATACCATACCATACCATACCATACCATACCATACCATACCATATACTTTTATTGGTCATCAGCACTTTACATGACACAATTATACGGCATGCTATGCTCACAGTAAGCTCCATAGCTTTTAAATATGCGGACAAGGCGCATGAGCGCTTGTGCAGTCATATTGCTGCAAGTTTGAATTCCTGAGTGATAACAGGCGCGTAACATCTAAACACATCCTGCCCTGCATTTTGCCAGTGTAATCAAACAAGTAGGCTGATCAGAGTGTTTATTGCGGAGTTGAAAGTATAAATGCATGCACATGTTTTAGTACTTTGAGAGCTCAGTCAGCTAAAATCCAACTCGAAAACCGGCTATTTTTGAAACCCAAAATAAGTTTTTTTGCTCCTGTAAATCAGGCTTCTTTGCACTTATTCAGTACCCAAGGTGGAGCTAGCTTTAAAAAATTGTAGTTGAAAACTGCTGGGTGGCGTGTTGAAGACAACTCTTCCGTTTCTCTTAATGTGGCGTCACAGTGGAAATGAGATAATTTATGTGTGAAAGTGGGTCGAAAAGGGCATTTGAATAACTCGCTTTAAGTGTCTGAAATCAAAAGGCACCAGGGAACCGGACACTAAAGTTAGCGGCTGCGCTTTGACACCCTCTGATGTTCGTGTTATGGCGAACTTATATATTTAGTGCTCTGTAGTGTCACACCAACGCTCGGTGACTGTCGACGGTGACAAAGACGACGAGCGTATGTCGAAAAGGCGCGTGCTACGAAGAAGACGGCAGACAAAGAAGAAGACGCGAGAGACTGACGCGATAGTTAAACGTTCGACCAGAACACCGACCCCAGACCGAACGTACTCTTACATTTGGTGGAGGCTGCTCTTCGTTCCCTCCTCTCAAGCTGGAGCTTCGCAGCCGCACACTCGCTCGGCCATCCGCTATGCCTGAAGCAACAAGCCAAACCACCACTCCATGCTCGACTGCTGGGGTCTGGGTCTGGGGTCGGTCTGGGGTCGGTGTTCTGGTCGAACGTTTAACTATCGCGTCAGTCTCTTGCGTCTTCTTCTTTGTCTGCCGTCTTCTTCGTAGCACGTGCCTTTTCGACATACGCTCATCGTCTTTGTCACCGTCGACAGTCACTGAGCGTTGGTGTGACACTACAGCTCAAGTTTTTCAAATATTTTCGTATTACATATCTGGATACAGTGTTAAAACTACAAACTTAACAAAGGATAGTTTAAAGTGTTGCTATTATAAGCCCGCAAGTAGGCTATGTGCTAGTGGTCTTGCCAAAAGGACCGTCCATTTGGTCGCCATTTCTTTATTACTTTTCCGCTACTTACTCACAGGCATTCTTCGAAGTTTTGCCGAAGTTTGTGTGTAGTTATTCGTCAATGTCTTCACAGACGAGCCCATTAGTAGAGAGCTGAACAGTTCGAAAAAAACAACAACATGCGACTAGCAGAGGCTTACTTCTCATTCGCTGCAGAGGGACTTAAGCAACATGTGAGTGACTATGTGTGTCCATTGTCACGACACACCGATGAAATGTATTCACAAACTGGGGTACATCATTTATGAAGGGAAGCAAAAAGAAATGTTTTGTGGGAGCTTCGTTTTACATTTTCGTTCTAGTGCTACTCTGCGCCAATTCTGCTTATTAGCGAAAGACTGTGCTGGTACATAAAAGCGAGAGAAAGAATTAGGCCGATACGAGCTGGCTCCTTAAACCCCACCTTCAGCATAGAGACTTAGGTAGGCATTTCGGTTTCTATAAGGCGCCTCTGTTCCGTTCTGGCGATCATAAAATATCGTATAGCTGCGCGGCAGAAACGAAGCAGCAAGGTGTCTGGCGACGATAGCAGGGGCCGTGAAGGGATTACCGTCCTCGAAGATTCGGGGAAGGCGCAGAGCGGCACGAAATAAAGAAGAAAGAAGAAACGGCGACCAATAGTGGGTGGATGGCTAAGAAAGGACGTGATGGCGACTAATCCAGGAACCTTGGGGTAAAGCGCCGCTTTGTATTATTTGGTTTTGCCGTCCAAATCAAGAACACGAACTAAGAAGTACTTGGTGGACAAAGCCGTGTGAAGTGTACACGCTCGCGCGCTACAGTAGCTGCGCGGAGAACAAAAAAGACACGCTGCAACCGCGAGACACGCGAAGGAAAAAGCAAACTGTGTTCAAGGCAGGGGTAATCTTCTTAGGGAAGTCAGCTTTGCGAAGAATGCATGTTTTCCAAATTGCGCCTGTGTCACGGAAGATTAATGAGCTGTCTTGTTTCTGTGGGTGCTTGTAGTGGCGATTAGAAGCGTAGGTAAAGTGGGGTGAAAGCAGAGAGGGCTTTGAAGTGTGCTTCCACCCCCTCCCCCCACCCCCTCAAAAAAAAAAAAGAAAATCTCGGCATCTAGCAGGCATAGCATGAAAGCTAGCACTTTCTCAGTGTCCTTCAAACACGCAGTAATTCATGGCAGCGGATCAGCTCTAGACTCACTTGCCTCCGGAAATTCAGTGTTGAAGGACACGGAAACGCCACAGATAATAAGGTGCTAGAAAATCACATTTCCTTACCATGCTACGTCAGCATGATATAAAATTAGGGGACGTTCAAGCTTCGCCTTAAGGCTAGACCTGATAGCGCCTTTAACGCCGCCTGTTCGTTCCACAAATTTTCTTTCTCATGACAGAGTTATTCATTAGCATACAGTCGTACGGCAAAGCATAAACTATAGGCGCACATTTTATATTGCTTGCGCGCCATATGCATGCGGCAGCACCGCAAAATCTTTCGTATTGCTATGGGCGTCGCATGCTGGCACTGATTTTCGTATCACAACAGCGGAAAACAACAACGTTGCTGACACCATCTTTTCTGCGACACGAAGCTCTGAATGATCTCTCATTAATATGTCACATAGGTTGGTAATAATGTTTCGCGGTGGTTCAGCATAAAATGCGAGTTACATGAAAGGAGCCTAGTGATACGAAAATTATACTTATATGAATATAAACCTACCTGTACGCGACCGCCAGGCGCGTGTTGCGACTGTCAGTAGGAGAAGAGTAGTGTATAGTGTATACCTTCATAAAGAATTAGATGCCATTTTGGCGAAGACGCAAAGCTAAGCGCTCTAAAAAGGGATAACATTTGCAATTGTTACACGTGAGGTATAGTATTGTTGAATCCGTTTAAAAGTATTCTCGTAATTTCTGCCCGTCGTGCATAAGTGCTCTGCAAACTTTCCAACTTCTTATCTGTGAAAAAAAGAAAGAAAGAAAGAAAACTCTGCAATTGAAGCAATTGAAAGCGATTCAACTCGTTCAGCACCAATGCCGTCCTGCAAAAAATATTTCATTCCTTTCTTCAGAGTCAGTACACACGCGAAAGCAGCGTACGCTAAAAAAATAGATTACCAGAACACATGCCAGAGTAATCGTCTTCGCATGCGCTTGGCACTAATCGTTCGCACGCCGACAGACAGCGCATCAGAAACATACTGGTTTCTTTCCAGTCCCGCGAGATCGGAGCACACTGAAAAAAAAAAAAAAAGAAAAAAAGTAGAAAGAGAGCGTGATAAATGTAAACACGCTTAACGACGGCGCCTCTTCAGACGAAGGAATCGTCGTCTCGAAATCAGAGTGTTTTCAGCGAGAACCGCGGCAACGACGATTCAAGCACGCGGCGCATAATCGGCCTCATTACAAGTACAGTGCGACAGCTATCCTCATTGCTGGTCGTCCGAATGCGTTCCTCTTTTTTTGCCCGTCCCCATTGCTCGTCGGCTCAACAGCTGCTAGCGGGAGATAATTGACTTATCCCCCGAAGAAAAACCGAGATGCTTGCTGAATTCATCGCCCTTTAAGAAAGAACTCGTTCTTCGCCTTTCAAGGCACGAGGGACTTCGTAATGCATGCGCTCTCTCGCTACGCTCTGTGGAATGTGCGTCTTCTTATTCGCGTTCTTGCTCTGCGAGCCCTTCGGAGAAAACAGCTTTTCCGTACCAGGCGCACAGTGGGGAGGTGGAGCTGTGGCAGTGACGCGATTTCCAGCCGAAGTTTTCGAAGGCAATCGCAGATACGCAGCCCTTGTTCGCTCGCGCGCTTTCGACGTGGATGCTGCTGACTATCGTGATTCGCGTGTACTCGCAAAGTTTCTGGCTTAGTCGGCGACGATTACTACACAGTTTGGCTTTTGGAGCTTTCAAAGAGAAGCGCTTGCCGCGGGATTGTGCGGTGAGCGGCTTACGGGCGTCATTGAATTCGCATGGGAAAATGGGAAAATTTGCAGAACTCAGACAGGTTTATTGGTGTGCCCCTATCTACGTATATATACTTTCTTTTTATGGCGCACTGCGTCGCAGGCGCGAACTCTTAAGCGGTTTCAATTTAGTGGTAGTGGGAAAAATTCTTAGCGAGAGTGTAATTCGGAGCTTTTGGCGGGGGCTTGCAAACCACTTTTTCCTCGGGATTCTCTACATCATATTAAGAAAGAGAACAAGCTTGTTCCCGGAAACATGTTTGGTGCCTCACCAAATAAAAAAGAAGAAAGTTTGCGGAGACGTAGTCACCCTTCAGGTGTTCTTTTTTTCTTCTGCATGCCGAGTGGGAGAGAGGGTGCGTGTAACCACGTCTGCTAGATTTCAGCACGTGTGAAATGTCGATATGAGAAGGAAGGTATGACAAATAGATAAATAATAGTACAAGAACAGCACTAGGCGCCCAGAGCCTCATTTGAAGCAACCACGAACAACAGCTTTTGCGAAGGGCACGGGGAAGTGAAAGAAAGCATACAGCAGCTAACCGACCGACCGACCGACCGACCGACCGACCGACCGACCGACCGACCGACCGACCGACCGACCGACCGACCGACCGACCGACCGACCGACCGACCGACCGACCGACCGACCGACCGACCGACCGACCGACCGACCGACCGACCGACCGACCGACCGACCGACCGACCGACCGACCGACCGACCGACCGACCGACCGACCGACCGACCGACCGACCGACCGACCGACCGACCGACCGACCGACCGACCGACCGACCGACCGACCGACCGACCGACCGACCGACCGACCGACCGACCGACCGACCGACCGACCGACCGACCGACCGACCGACCGACCGACCGACCGACCGACCGACCGACCGACCGACCGACCGACCGACCGACCGACCGACCGACCGACCGTGAGTGAGTGAGTCAGCTCAGCTCAGCTCAGTGAGTGAATGCCTTCTCAATTCCTAATTCCTGTGACAATTCACTTTGGTGAGGGGAACAAAAGGTTAGGGCCGAAATTCCAAACCAAATGAATAAAGGAGCAAAATGATAGGGTTGAGAAGTAAACGAAAGACTGGGGGGGTATTGAATCGATAGAATAATTCTCATATAGATTTATGCTATTCAATATATCTGACCCGGTACTATCAACTTCCGACGAAACCTAAAGGGGTAATGGGGACAGCGACAGCCAATTATTGTTTTAGTAAAAAACGGTTTCTGGCTCCGTCTGTGTGTACTGATGTTCTTCCGCCAGCAAGGGCTGATTTACAGGCGAGAAGGTTGGCGGAAAAGAAGGGCTTCTATCGTTTCGAAGTGAATGGCGGTTTATTTTGTATCCTCCGAGATACGCAAAAAGAAAACGATGCCAACGCATCCATTTTACTTGCGATAACGTCCGTTGGTGCACGTGACACACGTCCGTTGGTGCACGTGACACTCGATTTTTTTTTTTGCTTCCCCTTATTATAAAAGCTCAAACTTCGGAGCGATCGCTCTCTTCTCGATTAGAGTGCGGTACCTTATCAATACAAATTAACTTATATTTTGTCCCGAGCATCTCTCGGGTATAGAGCGCTGAAAACCTAGCGTAGAAGAAATAGCAATGGCAAACGCACACTTGGACAGGCTCCATGGCTCTTGGTCGTTGCTGAATAGAATGCTGAAAGGGAATGGAGCAGCGAAATCTGTTTTAAAAGAGTGACAGCACAGCTCACCTGCGTGGCCGCATTCAGATAATGAGGCCCTATTTTTTTTTCTTGATTTTATTGTTTTCCTACGTGCAGTATGAAGCACGCTTGGCGTAGCCGTAAAACACGGGCATTCATGAATGCATGTGTATTTGCACGTCTCTTTCGACGCCGACACGACGACGTGCGATTCGTTCGGGGTCGCCACCTCGCAGCCAAGGCTCTTGCAAAAAACGGGCCATGTTGCCTCGCGCGTGCAAACGCTATAGAAGTGACCCGCCAGCATCGGTGGTGATGAGTGGAGGCGAGTGTGGGGCGTGAAATTAGCCCCTACGGAGAAGCAGTCGCGCTTCACTGTGGGCCAGCCCGACTCGACGTCTTCATTTTCCGAGAGGGAGTAGCCGACGTGAATTTGTGAAGAGCCACGCTCTTCAGAAATTGTCGCTCTTGCTTTTTTGGAATGAATAAAAGAAATTCCCACTGTTCAGAATTAGGTTACTCGCGATAAACAACACCATTTGCCGAGACAGCTGCGGGGGAAATTTAGCTTTTTGGCTTGCATTCTTGCGGCTTACAGGCGTCTTAAAGGGCACAGTCATGATGCACACGTGCCTTGTTGTACTGACGGTGGTGTGAATTATGTTTAACGCATCTCACAGCGATGAAGTAGTATAGTGAATAGACAAACTTCGAGGGCTGAAAAGAAAGATGGAGGATGTGTGTCACAATACCCGCGCGAACACATGTATTTCCAGTAAAAGAGTAAAAGAAGTGACAGCTTTGCCTTGCTGAGCTCTTACTCTGCCCCCTTACCCCCCTTTCTCTCACGAAAAAAAAAAAGAAGCAAAGTATTAAATAAAATGCGTTGGGGAGCGCAATAAGGTAATGGATAGAGAGCTACGTTCGCTGCAGCCGTGTTCTCGATGTGTCATTTATCTTGGGGGATACATAAGGAAGTGCAGCTACACAGAGCGTTGTGAGATCTCTGGCAGTTATTAATATACACCACGACGCGAAGACTGAGGTGTAACTTTGGCGCCTTCGTTTATAAGTTTGCAAGTGAACCTTCTCGCACATATCCCACATCAGAGGCATCCCGACTTGTGACGCATCTCATAGCAAGAGCGGTACTCCAGTCAATATACATGTCCGCATGTCTTTCATCGCATTTTTTCGTTATCTTCCTGCTGTTAGTGCAGATGACTAATTTTATATGAGCGTTTTACACGGAAAGCAGAACATGGGTTAATTAGGAGAATGCATAACCTGATATGACATCGAAATGCAAATTTCTAGCCGTTTAAACCTGGGAAGACTAAAGACGCTCTAAAATTCCTTACTCACCTCCTTGTTTGTTGAACGGAAGGTTCTAAACAAATAAATTCAGACAAGCACAACGTAAGAGTCGCGATTTTTTTTTTTTTTTTTTTTTTGCAAGTGCTCTCACAGTTTTGTCGAAAGGCAGTGAGTGTCTCAGACACTATGTGGCCTAAAAATTCATTTCTGCAAGTATTCTTCGCGTAAAGAAATCTTCCCAATGCAGAGTTAGAGGCAGCACTGAGGAAGGGTGGGGGTGACGGAGGGGCGAGGGAGGGGGGGGGGGTAAAGGGGATTATCACTTGTTCACAGCTTAATCGTCCTACCGATTTTGTTCAATGTAAGCGAAGCTTCCTCCACGCGCCATCTCAGTTTATAAGCGATGCCGATCTGTTAAAATATGCCGCAAGTAGACCGGCGCGCTGCCAATAGGAATAACTTCTTAAACAGCTCATAAAGTTGTGGTGGAGCTTCCAGGGCATGCAGCATAGCCCAGTCAAACGGAAACGCAGAGTGAAGTACACGTTCGCGATCCGAAGGTCTCGCAGCAAAGTGCACCGGCTAGCAGTTTGCCGTACGAGTGGCCCTACGCAGAGCAGCAGCTGGTGCATGTGTATGGGCTCGTTCCGCACGGCGCCCTGGCGAGAGTGGCGCAATGGAAAACGCAGTGCGGCCAGCGTGAAGGGTCCAGCCTTGGCTCGGCTCATAATGCAGCCGAGTCCTCATCGATCCGGAATGCACAGCGCCACGTAATAGCGGTGACCCAGCTGGGGACTAGAGGTTGTTCGCCACCACAGCTGTCGCCCGAGGAACGCGATAAGGTTACAGCGCATAAGGCATGTGCATATACTATACACGAAGACGACTCGCTAAGGCAACAGGGTCGCGGACGTGTTTGTCGGCTGCGCCAAGGCGGGAAGAGAGAGGAGGGGGAGGGGGTAGCTCGTGCTGCTGACTATCATGCGTACGCAGTCTGCGCGACTGAATAACGTCTCTCGTGACGCTAAAGCCAAACATTACGAAGTAGTCGCTTAAGTAGACGCTATCTTTAGACAGCCAGACGAGGTGAAAGAACGCTCTGTGCAAACGATTCATTCTTAACGAGACTAGTTACTTTTTAATAAGAATGAAAATAGTCATTAACATTCGCCTGTGTGTATATATGCATAATGAGAATACATTTTAACCGCATTGCGTGGGCGCAGATGATTGATGAAGCCTGTCCGAGTGTAATGTATATCTGATTTTTTTTGTAGCCCGTTGACTCTAGTAGAAAGCGGTGCTATAGTAGAAAATAAAATAAACAAAACGCTTTTGACTCCAGTATATGCGGTCACATTATGAGCAACTATTTATCTCTTTTATTTGGGGAAAGGAATGCCACTAAAAGAAAATTATCTTGGAGAAAGAAGCGAAATTATTTTGCTTCCTTGTGGCATAGGTGACGATTTTTTTTTTTGACATGTGCTAACGTTATTATTAGTGAACGCTGAAAAAAATTCCCACAGACTTTGTTCTCTCCCATAATGCTCACAAGTCCCCTGAGAAAGAGAAATGAATGGTATTGAGCATCAATGAGAAGTTGATCAAGACGTAATAAGCACTTGAACCTTTATGCAAGATATGCGTATATAGATAGCGTTATAGACGCTGATCTGAATGGTAACTCCACAACAACGTATCAGAACAAAGGAATAGCTCAGAAAAGGCCTCAATAATACAAAAAAAAATATAGTCAAAATTCTGCAGCAACACCTATCCCGACTGAACTTACTTGTGAATGAAGCCTCTCTCGAAACTTCCACTAAGCAATGCAAAATTCCGAGTAACTGCATATTCCTGAATGCAAACTTTAATCTTTTATTCATCGCCGCTCATGATGTAGTCTTACTCTTTAATCTTATCATTTTTCTGTCAAGAGAAAGCTTCGTTAATGCCAAGTACACGCCAGCAGGAAACAAAAATATTAAATAGTTCAACGCTGCATGCTTTCTCTTGGCGAACGGTTAACTAGATTCTGTTCACGGCTGAAAAACAGTTCGTTAATATACGTGCATAATGTTGGTCTGCAATGGTATATAAGTAACGCATGGCCATCGACTGTGCATAGAAACCCTTGCATTATATATCCAGGCAATCGTGTCTATCGTATTTTCCACTTTTTGTGTCCAAGATTCACTTTGATTATGATGATGATAACCCATTCCTCTGCTTGAGCGGTCATGTATATTTTGCGGGCACTGTACAGAGCTCTCCCCTTCCTTAATAATATCAAGGGAGCGTGCACCAGTGTGGCGTTCAGCGTGGCATGCATAACCGCAGATGGTGAAAGGGCCCAAATTGTGCGCGTGCTCAAGAAGTGCTTGCTATGTGCAGCGTTGTCTGCTCAGTTGCTTTACTGTGATTTCTGCCGTCTTGTTTGTAACGCTTAAATTCAGCCTCGTATAAAAACTATTGTGATGTAATTAAATAAAATTTCAGAGAGCATCTCTCAGGCGCCCATTCCTGCTTTGAGTGGCGTCTGTGCCGACGTTACTGATGGGCGGCAATAGGGTGAACATTATCGCGTACTACAATTGAAGTTGCAGCTTAAGCGTACTCGAGAGATATGGTTCCCCGAATGGCAGCTCTGTTGCAGGTGGCAAAGATAAACCTGGGGTGCAATATTTTGCTCGATCCCTGGCAGCCTTTTATGGTCATACAGAACACTGACTTCTCTAAGCGTTCTGTGAATGGCTAATTAATCCTGAGGGAACACTTAACGGGATATCATTAAGAGGCCCCTCGAAATGGTATAGACTGGGGCGCTCGCTGAGACAATAAGACAGCGGCGGTGGTAGCCATCAAAGCACCCGTCTGTATTCATCGAACTCTTCGATACTTTCGAATGAATATGGGGAACTATGTACTGCAAAAAGTTCCCCACTGGCCGGCTGGTAGAGTGGCTGAATATGTCTGGCCTACAGGGCTCCCCAAAGACGCCACGCACTTCCTGCGCCACGCATTAGCGACACACAGATCCACAACAATGCTACTAACGGGGGATCTCAATCTAGACGTTAAGACTAACAAGAACTCCCTACCACATATGCGCGAAAAAAAGTATTTTCCCCTCCCTCGCAACTCCTCTCGCTTTGTGATGACCTCGTGAAACACTTGTACAGGCCTCCTCTCTTTGTTTTAGCCATTGGGGCAACAATGAGAACATATATCTCCCTTCATTTTTCCGACCACAAGGCTTCCCTCATCACAGTTAACCCAGAACTGGGAACGAAGTGTAACTTGAACAAAGAGTAAGTATGGAAAATAAAATATTTTCTGCAACTGTGTACATAACTACATGAATTTCTAACATCGTTTGCCAGAATACAGCGTAAAATCAAAACACAGAGTGCGTTCAAATTCCGCACTACCAAGCATCGTAAATCATCGGCCAGTTTTTTTCTTCTTTTTTATAACTTTAGTATACGTTGAACGTATGGAGTGTATGCTTACGGGGACATCAACTGTGTGCTGCCCTTTATGTTATGAACGAGAGTTCTGCAGCACGAACGTCTAAATATTGCTGTGGTGAGCGGACGAAGAACAGATTGGACCAGAGAAAGCCTCGCACGCAGATCCTAATTGTATCCGCGCCTTAAGAAAGTGGAAAAAAGACAGCTGTCGTTGAAGACGAACGCTCAGGAACCGAAAGCGCAAGTCTGTATTCCCCAGACAAAGCACCGCGCTTAATAAACAACAATAAAAAACGAGCAGAACATAAACAAGCGGCCCAATCACGATCCCCCCGCTGTAATTGCGTCCAGCCGACTGGAACCTCGACGCACGCAACCTAATAGGCGTTTGCCGTTGAAGAGCGTAAAATTGCTCCCAAACTGCTCTCAAGTGAGCGGAGAGCACGGGTTTCCTGAAACGCGTTTTCACGCGGCCGCGTCTCTCAGGTATTCGTTGTTGTTGGTGCCCCGTGTACGGCGTGCGTCTGCTTCGGTTGGCGGGGAGCAAAGGTCCGGTTTACATTTGCTAGCCTGCCTTATTACATACCTGCGGGGTCGAAGGTCAAGGAGGCGCAATTACATAAGTTTGGTTCCTCGTTTTCTGACCTTTTTCTTCATCGTGCCTTCAGTCTCACCTTGCAGCTCCTGCTTGCTTCGCGCAGCATGGAGATAGAGTTTGGAAAAATGGCTGCAGTGATGAAATAAATTTATTTTTACTTTTGTATCGGACTTGAAAAAGCGACGGTTATGTGAAAGAAAATTATGCCCATAGTACATAATCGGATTCTCAGCCTGACTTCAGATTAATCGCCGACAGAGTGCATAGAAATTACTTTTTTTTTTTTTTTAACTGATTTGACTTGTCGTTTACATGACGCCACCTGTGTACCTACTCCTTCGTTTTCTTCTCTTCTGGAAGGTCTGTTATGCAGCAAGACAAACAGGAAACACGCGTGCAATTTTCCACACGCGAGGAAAGGCAGCATTTTCCCAAATAGTTATTAAATATAGCAGTCACTACTGGGACAAAGATGCAACTGAAGGCTTTTATTATGGCGGCTGGAATGCCATCAGCTGCAGGAGACAAAGGTCTCAGACACTTAAGACTGGAAGTTATCAACTCGTCAAAGGGAACGGAATTAGATGGTGCACCAGATGGGAGGCATACGGAATCGCAGCGAGGAGATTTGTATACGGAGGAAAAATGTTGAGAAAAACTGTCGTTAACATCCCAAATTTCCAACCCATGAGAGTCAACTAAGTTGATGCGATTTGAGGCACTCCTCTTTAAAGACTCAAGATAAGAGTCGTGTTCCCGCTTGTATAAGCGTTTGCAAAAAGAATGCAAGCGGCGAAACTCATCTGCCCAATTGTCAAACCCAGGGCGTTTCGCTTTACGACGCGCGCTTTCCTTAAGTTCTAACGCCGTTCTCAGTTCCCTTGAAAACCAGGAAGGAAACTTTCTACGTGTAGGAGTATGCAGAGCAGAGGAATGTACTGACGCATACCATCAAGAACTTTTTCAGTGAAGCGACTGACTTGTCCGTCGGCATCACTAATGCCATTTAAAAGGGATCAGTCGACGGAACAGAAGAAATCGAAGAGACCGACATAGTCACCACGTGCATACGCGAAACGCGGCGAATTCCCCGGCCCGATTTAAATTAGTAGAAGGTGAGGCAGAGACAGAAGTAATAACTAGAAGTGGAGGGTGAAATTTGTCGCAGCGATTCAGCGGTATGTCGGAACTCTAGACTCGAACACTCAAAATTCAATAGACAGATGTCAAGAATATTACCAGAGCAGTTTTCAATGAAATTGTGTTGCTGCAAAGAGTTAAATGCTATAAAATCAAGTAGCATGTTACATTTACCATGTTACATTTAGCATGCTAAAATCGCCTAAAACGAGTAGTTTGTGTTTGCTATAAGAAGTTATAACACGTTCGATTTAGAGCAAAACATAATAATAATAATAATAATAATAATAATAATAATAATAATAATAATAATAATAATAATAATAATAATAATAATAATAATAATAATAATAATAATAATAATAATAATAATAATAATAATAATAATAATAATAATAATAATAAACTACCCAAAAAATGACGCCTATGAACATTAAAATTGTGGACGCTTCCGAACTTGCTTCTGGCGTGACTTGCACATTAATTGCACGCTTTATCAAAGTTCTCATTTCATTTGCAGCTCGAGTTATAGTGATTGTTTGCATGTTGGCGAACGGTGTACACCCCGCTACCCGTCATTTACACTCTTCGTTTGAAACGAGCAACTGTATAGTACTTCCATGAAAATTGCGCTTCGCCTGCGAACCAGAACATTTTGTACACACCGGTAA
Organism: Amblyomma maculatum; assembly: GCF_055883805.1. NCBI lineage: Eukaryota > Metazoa > Arthropoda > Arachnida > Ixodida > Ixodidae > Amblyomma > Amblyomma maculatum. Next base: position 54,146,298 of record NC_139345.1, on the reverse strand, counting down.
TTTCTTCTAAAGTTGATCATGCCATCAATGCTATACGAACGAAATAGGCCTATCACCGCCGAGAATATTTACTCCTCAGTGCAGGTAAAGTGTGCTAACTGGGTAACTGTGCCATCAATAACCGGTTCTTAAGATCGCATAGTTTCAGGCAGACCCAAACATAAATGCGAACAAAAAGAGGAACATCGGCGGGTGGCCGAAGCACGAGGGGAACCGAATAAAAGAACAAGGAAATATAGGAGAAAGTATTTTCAAGAAAATAACTGACGCCTCGAAAAATGAAACGTCGGTTGAATGAGTGCGCGCGCGCACGTTATGCGGGGCGCCCTTTTATCGCGTCGAACCCTGTTGACCATTTAGAAAGGGGAGAGGGTCCGATCTCTTCTTCTAAAAGAGTATGGCGCCATGAACCCGGGGTCTACGCCGTTGTCAGCGAGGACGACACGATCGCACGGGGCCCCCCTCGTGGACGCGGCCGCAACAAAGGCTCTCGAGCACCGCAAGCAAGGATCGCCGAAAGAAGGAACTCGTGGAAGAAGAAGGGGATGCAGGATCGCTACCGTAATGTGCGCGCTGGTGAGAGAAAGAGGGCCGTGTGCGTGCTTGTGCAGTCGCAAACAAACATGCAACCGTTCTCGTACGTTCTCGCACCGGAAACTTCGGGCCGTCCGGACGGCTGGGTTTTCATTTTCGCCATATCTCCCTGAACTCTCTTGATAGAGTGCCCGCGAAAAAGAGTCGCTGCCCCCCCCCCCCCCCCCTCCTCCTCTCCTACCACTCCCCCGTTCACACATAAACACATGCACACACACACACACATGCACCTCTTCTCTTCCCGCTGCGGCAAAGAGAGCGAAGCCTTCTCTGTTGGTTTCTTTGATAAAAGCACGCTTCGGCGTTCCTGGGAGGCACGTGCTTCTTTAGCGGCACCTCTGGCGATGCCGCTCCGTGGTTCTCGCGCGAGCGCGTGCGGCACGCGCTCGCGGTCGTGAAAAGTCGCGAGACGCACAAGGAGCCGAGCAGTTTCCGTTGCTGCCGCGCGGTCGCCGTGGCGCGTCTTGCGCCTGCGTGCTTCGCGGACGCTGGTTTGCCTTTGTTTCACCCCGCGGTTGTTGAATATAGAGCTTCTTGATCCCTCTTTCGCCTTCCGCGTCGCGGGGCGGGTAGATATGCTGCATGCAAATGGTGCGATATGCACGCATGACTGAGCGACTCCTTTGCCCGAGCGGGCCACCCGCAAGGGGTTGCTGATGGCAGACGGTGAAGGCGTAAATGCGGTCGTAATCGATGGCTTCGACGATACCCGTCTGTTTATTCGTTTTCCTCGTGGAGATACAAAGGTGCGGCAACGGGATCCGGTCACAGCTGACCGAGCACGGTGGCATATTTTGCGGTCGAGGAAGGAGCTATGATTCTGCGTATAATGATGCAAGTTCGCGATAGGTGGTGACGTGCGATTGGTGAAATATTTTCGGCGATATTATAGGTTTTTTTTCGCATAACTATTATTGGAAATCTGAAAATTCCACCATTATTTTATGTATCATTGCAGCAAAATCTTATGGGCAGTCCGGCCGTACGCAGAGTGCTTCGAGATTTCAGCCTCAAGATTTCTCAGGAGTTCTCAGAACTATCTCAGCCGTGAGGGTTAAGCAGCACGTGTATGCGTAAATTGCTGTATGGTATAATTAGTTCCTGATTTTGTTTTTTATATGCGATGCTTGTTCGAGCTAGAAAAGGCACATTTTTCTCTAGATAAATTTCGGAAGCCTCGAAGTGAATGCCGCGAGCATTTAAAAGTGGCTATAATTCATTATTACCTCTCCAATACAAGGTCATTAAAAAGAATGCAGAAGGCTCAGATTACAAGCTTGAACTGCTGAGCATACAGAGCTCCTTCCCCGCACCTTTTCTGCCTCTCCCTGCAGGATTTTTTTCAAAAATATTTGATAACTGTCCCTACGTTTTGTAGTGTTTAGTACACCACGCACTGATAAGACGTGCTTATACACAGACACACCGAAACGAGGTGCAAGAGCACTAACGTACAATGAAACCTTGACTGACAGCGAAGAAAAGAAAGTTAGCGGTCAGTTTGTCGGTAGATGGCGCAACGTGTATGCGTGTCGCTCCCGAGCCTGTCCTCTGTCTTTTCCCAATGCATATGCACTATGCTCGCCTCGGTTACGTATGCTTCTCAGTTGTCTGGCGTGGAGGTTCACGCGTGCATTTAGGGGTTGCACATATATCCTCGGGGGCCGATAGTAGATATCCGGCCTCTCGCAAGCCCATGGTGGCGGCAGTCACGCGCCAGGGCCAGCGGCGCTCCTCTACGCTGCCCAACAATGGGATTCGCGAATATGGGAGCCACGAAGGCAGATAGGAGTGCCCCGCTCCCTCTCCTCGACCACCGCTCCGGCCGTGAGATGCAAAGGATAGAAAGAACGAAAGGAAGACAAGCAAGCAGGTATACGCTCCATATTCGAGCCGTCGATGGGTGGGCTGTTGCGCGTATTCCAATGCTTCTACGGGCGCAGTTATCTCCTCGCTCTCTTTTTTGGCGCAGTCTTCCATCCTTGCTCGACCTGGAACCGTTGTTGTTGTTGTTATTGTGATATGGGAGGCGCGTCTCTTTTGTCTGCCGGCTCTGGTTGCTTCTGTTTACTCTTTGGTTGCGAATGCGTTGATCTGAGGCTGTTTATTTGGTTTGTACTCCCTGTTCATTTGCTTGCACACTTATATGTGCTGTTCACTTCTTTTGCAGTGTGCCCATCCCTCTCTGAGGTACGTTTTGCTTGCGCTCAAGCTGAGGGGTGGCGTTGCATTTGTACCGGTATTTCCATTCGGGGAATAGTCCTCGGAGGTGCGATGCACGGGTGGGCAATCTTATCTTGTTTACCTGTTTATACAGGAGGCTCGAGGGCCTCCCCTGGCATCCCGCATTCGCGTGCCAGTCAACAAAACAACGCGACGAAGGTGGCGGGGCGTCGAGAGTCGGGAAACGTTTGCTGCGGGGTGCGAGTAATGGCGTAAGAGAGTAAGCACACGGGCCAACGCCTGCGCCGAGGTGTGCGGAGAAACAGTTAGGCCTTGCTTGCCTTCCGGAGATAGCGAGCCGAAGTCGGCATCCGTTCACGCGGTGCTTAGACCGCCTCAGGCACCAACGCGTGTGCTGCGGGGAAGGAAGAATCTATATTTCAGGGATATATGACTGGGTCCCGAAGCTCGGACTGCTTTTATTCGCGTTCGACTGCAATGCGGCGCCCAATGCTGTGTGCCTTGTTGCCGTACGCTGAGGATCATTTTGCCGTTCCCGATGCCGCCTCCCTTGTTCGGTTCTCTTCTTGCCTGCGTTGTTTTTTGCTTTTTCCAGGTGCGAAAGTAATGATACTGATTGTGTCATCCTGCTGAGATCACCTCGGTCTGCGTGTCTGATAGCCTGCAGCTGGCCATCGCAGCGGGCGATGCGCCTTCTAATGCATTTTTGTCGTAATCACGTTTCGTTCTGTTTTATTTTTTCTTCTGCTCGTTTCGATACCTCCAGGTTTCGATGCCTTTGTTATTAATGAGTGGTGGTAAAACGTTGGAAAATATTTTATTCCTTTCTTGCTATACGTACGTGATCAAATATGGCAAGCGCGCGATGACATCATTAAGTAATTACGCTGGAAACGGAATTAATCTAGCAATACTTGCGATTAGACAACGTTGAAGGCTAACATTATTGACACATCTTCATCACCAATACGGCAGGATAAAGTGCCCTGTGTGTACGAGTGTGTTTATGAGCGCCTTTGTGAGTGCGCAATAGTAAAGCTACAGGGACACAAGCAATGCGTCCCGGGTTTTCGGATCACTGCACGTGGAACAAATCAATCCAGGGCGACGTCTGGGGACATTCTAACCGCATGACGCACTGGTTGGCGGCCGTTCCTGACCGGTCGCTAATGGCGGTGTCCTCCGAGCTCCGCCCGCGTACATGCCGTTCGCGAACAAATTGCCAGTGCCATCACAGTACGCGAATAGAACCCGCTATGTCGGCCGTTGGCGAACTGTTCTCATTGGCCGTTCCGCTTGACGAAAAGCGGCGCTCCGGACGCTTGCCTTCCAGTTGTGAGGCTGCCACTTCCAGCCAACCAGGAAAAAGTCGTCCGTCCTGCGAGGCCGTCGTGCGTCCCCCAGCGACGCGCAAAACTCGTTATCGACCGAACCCCATCGACTCCTCTCTCCCGCGAGCTTCAACACGTGACCCCGGGCTCGACCCTTGACCTCGTGACCTAGAACCGCCGAGAGGATCCCTCAAGGGTTGGCATTTAGGTACCGGCACCCAGCTGCGCGCGTGTTTCGCACCACACGCAGAGCTGTGTAGCTATAGCGTTCTCGGGACACCTCCCTCCCTGCTGCCTTCTCGCCTGCCTGCCCATCTCATCAGCGGACCCCGGCGTTGAGATGGCCACCAAAATAGAGACGGGGTGCCACCCTTCAAAGGGTTACAACCCTGCGTGCTTCAACCCGAGCCCCCTTCCCGTCCCGCTTTTCACTCTCGCTCCTTCTTTCATCCTTTCTTTCGTCGCTCATCAATGGGAGCACAGCAGCGACGTCTGGGGGAAAGCCGCGCGGTCGTTTGTTGTCGCTTCGGCGCGCGGGCCGCGGCCCGGATGTTTGCGAGACGGCGTTCCTCTGACTCGGATGCCTGAAAGGATTGCCGTTGTGGGCTCCGCTGCCCTCCCTCTCCATGCTTAACTTGACGGACGCCGTGCCCAAAACGCTCCGCTTTGTGCTCCTGGCGGAAGGAGCGATCGACAGCCAACGCTCGTGGGCCCGTCGGCTCAGAGACCGGAGTGCCAGCTCGTATACACCGCCAACATAGCGCCTTGCTTCAGAAGCGACTGGCGTTTCGAGCTCATAGAACACAGCGCATTAAAAAAATGAAAGAAAAAAAACTTTGGCAATAGGTCTTGCTGAAGTTTTCCGGGAAATAGAGGAGGGGTCGAGAAGGCGGCATGTAGGGCAGGAAGGCTGTAGGACAACCTTGCTCTAGAAGGACAGCTAGCTTCGTTCTAAGCTAACTGAAGGTCCTTACAATCGCAGACTGCGAGAAAGTTCCCTGAATAGGCTTTCTTATACTTTTAGCGCGCTTAAATATAGGTTTTAGATATGTCGCTTGCCTTTCTTCAATGAGCTGCACTCAAGCAGCAATTTATTTGAGGAGTCATGACTGCTGTTATTATAGATAAGAGCGCCTGTGTTCGCGTTTCCCATGTGCATAAATTCTGAACATTGTTTTTTCCTAGAAAGTTTTTTTATGAATGCAGTTTTTTGCTCACATTGTAAGATTGTACCATAACGATCAGTGTACCCACAGATCTCCTTTCGGAGGGCTTGTTAATTTGTTTCTGTTATTTACCGTTAGAAATCCACCACATCAGTTGTTTATGGCACCCGCAAACATCCACTGCGAGGAAACGAGAAAGTTTAAAACCGAAATTTTATGACCGTTTCAAAGATTGAACCATTCCCGTAGGCAGCCGCAACTAGATCATGCAATATCCCCAGCTACCTCTAAATTTAAAAGTTGTATCTAAAAACGTCGGGCTCCAGAGCTGACGACGCCCATTTAGGCATTTCGACACGACAGAAACACAAAGTGATTGCTTGCGAATACCTGTAGCCACATGACGCCTTACTTCATGGCAGTTGTTGCATTCGTGCTGCGTTATATAGCCTTAATTTGTTACCAGGGAAGCTCACGTGATGTATAACGGGTGAATGTTAATAGCAAAAAAGAAAAAAAAAAAGATCTCGGACTGCGCTTCATTAACTCTAGCTGTCAGAATCGAAGTGTAGAATGCTCACCATTCGCCTATAGGACATGAGCCATCGACTAGCCTTACGTAGTCTTACTTACTGAATGCACTTGGTTCTGCTTTGCATCCTGTTGCACTTCAGTGACGTAATGTTTTCATTGACATGTCATTATTACATTTGTCCCAAAACATATACATAAAGCGCGGCACCTGCAACTTCTGTGAAGCCGTGTCTGTGATGTACTGCAGCGTTCGAGTATACTTCCAGCTCAAGAAAGAGCCGAAGCAAATATTTGCTATTGCGTAATTACCTGAATACCAACATTTATTTATTTATCCGAAGGACGCTTTCAGACATTACATTCGCTCATATTGCATAATATTGTCACGGATTGTCACGAACCCCGGAAAAAGATTCCGGGGTTCGTTGGTGAAGTTAGTCACCAGGAGATCAGACCGGCCGTCGCGGAGGTGGATGAGGCTGCGCGCTGTACAGATGCCGTGGGTGAGCAAAAGTGACTGGTTGCCTTCCGCGACCGCATGCCCGTCACGCAGTTCGTCGCAAGTAACAGTCACAAAAACACTGGCGCGTGGCGGAATCGAAACGCTCTCGGCGGAAATTCGAAGGGCGGCGCGGCGTTGGCGATTCTTGACGTCAGTATCAGCAGCTTTCTCGGTTGAAAATGTCACTGTGCGCTTTCGGAGATCGATAATAGCTCCATACTCCCGGAGAAAATCAACCCCAAGGATAACGTCACGGGAACAGTCAGGTATAACGAGGCAGCTTACAATAAACGTGGAGCTGCGAATTTGAACTCGTGCCGTGCACAGGCCACTAGGAGTTACGACATGTCCGCCAGCGGTGCGAATCTGCGTGCCCGACCATGGTGTCATGACTTTTTTTAGAAGCGCTGCTAGCTTCCCGCTTATAATCGAAAAATCCGCGCCAGTGTCCACCAATGCGCTAACCTTATGGCCGTCGAGAAGCACGGGTATGTCCAGCGAGAGTCGATTTTCATGCGTAGGAACTGTCGTCGGTGCCGTAAAATCCAGATCGCTCACAGGTCTCCTTGTCAGGGGGTCTTCGTCACGTCGATTGCAAGCGGCCTCGCCCCCGGAGGTCGCTGTCTTTAGTTTTCCCGGTGGGGACTTGGCGAGCGTCGCTGCGCCGTCCAGGATGGCCCGCGCTGCGGCGATGGTCGGCGTGGGGACGTGGATCGTGACTGCCGCTGAGAAGTTGGCGCCATGCGCTGCTGCGCTAAGTAGTCTTCAATCTCCCGGGGTCTTTGGCCTATTGGAGGGCGACGCATGTCGATGGGAAATCCGTGAAGTCCAAGGTGTCGATAGGGGCACTGGCGATAGAGATGACCTGGCTCCCCGCAATGGAAGCACAGGCGCTGGCGATTTGGGGCGCGCCACAGGTCCGCCTTCCGCTGGGGTGGTCGTCGGTTGTCGACGAACGGCTCAGTGTGTGCGGAATACAGTGAGCCTTGATCGGGTGGCGGTAATGGCGCCGAAGCAGTGGCAGGGCGTCGCGCCATATCTGCATAAGTTGGACGCAGGTATTCCGTAGGGAAAGGTTGTGGATCAGCGGACGCTACCGAGGGCTTCAACGCTTGAAGCTCTTCGCGGACAATGCTAGCTACAGAGCCGACCATCGGCTGTGGAGCACCGAAAAGCTTCTGGATCTCTTCGCGTACAACTGAACGGATGATGTCGCGTAGGTTCGGGGTAGCCCCGAAGGCCGAAAACGGCTCCACAACCGAAGCGGCGACCACCGGCCTGTTGTAAGTGGTAGACCGCTGCTGGAGCATCCTCTCTATTGTGACAGCTTCCGAAAGAAACTCGGCAACCGTCCTTGGTGGATTACGCACGAGGCCAGCGAACAGTTGCTCTTTAATACCGTGCATAAGGTGGCGCACCTTTTTGTCTTCGGTCATGGCCGGGTCAGAACGTCGGAAGAGCCGGGTCATGTCCTCCACATACATGGTCACAGTCTCATTTGGCATCTGTATACGAGACTGTAGAGCCCTTTCTGCGCGTTCTCGCCGATCCGCGCTGGTATAGGTCTCACGAATTTGTCGGCAGAACTCACGCCATGATGTTAGGGCGTCTTCTCGGTTCTCGTACCAAGTACGAGCGCCATCTTCCAGGCTGAAGAAGACATTTCGAAGCTTGGCGGCGTCGTCCCACTGATTAAACGAGGCGACCCGTTCAAATTGGATAAGCCAGTCTTCTACGTCTTCGCTCTGACTGCCGTGGAAGGGCTGAGGCAGTCGTGGATTTTGCAGGGTGTAGTAAGTTGGAGCTCCTTGCATAGCCGGTCGAGGGGCGCCTGCGGTGTTGAACTCCAACGGCCCGTGCTCAGGTGGTAGGCCTAGGTTCCTCCGGCTAGCGCGGTGAACAGGAGTGTCGATTGGCACAGGACCTGAATCCTGGGTATGCGGAGGAGTTCGGGACATATACTGGGATCGATACCCAGCACCTCCACCAAAATATGTCACGGACAAGAGGGCTAGATGTGACTAAGACGACGGGACGAAGCTCAACCAGCCGGCAAAGTTCCGCGCACAGCACGCGAGACAACTTCGGCGTCCTCTTCTACCAGGTGTCACCTAAAAACATCTGGGACACCAGGTGGCAATATACTTAGCAAATATCTAGCTAATATTGAATGCCAGCATTTACTACTGAATATCCTCGAACATTACTCTTGCTTACTTTTATGAGCTGCTCGACCGGAAGGGTATACCCTAGCAAGCTCGAGGTGAAAATACATGTAACTCGCTGCTCTAATGGGAAGGAAGGCGAAATATAGGTAAATCAAACGGAGAGATACAAAAACAAGTACAATTGATTAAGCTTAACTCCCTGCCCTTTCTCGAGCCCCATTTCATGGATTTATAAACTATATAGATGCAGGCAGAAACATGTTGAAGTGCATGCTTGTTGCATGTACGATCAGCATTATGTTGGAGTATGTACCATCAGGTTAATGAAATGAAGACAAATGTGCAATAATAACCATCGCACATAATCCCTTAATGTTGCAGACGTCTTGGCTACAAACGAATTTTCCCAGCGTCATTTTTGTGCTATGTAGCCGAGCTTGTAGCCCTGTGTCATTCAGCGGTAAAAGTGGTACATACAAACGCATTTGAGTAACAACCTATAGAAGTAAACCTGCACAGGGCGTGCCCTCAGTCGCCTTCGTTCGTTACACAGCTGAGAAGGGTGCTTTGACCCATTCTCTTTACAATCAGGGGGCGAGCATCTGGAACCCAGCTGAAAAGCCGCTCATCAGCGAGCGTCCGCTTCTGTACCAGTCTAAAGGGCAGCTCTCGCGATGAGTGCGGGTGAAGGACACGGTCAAAACGAACCACACACGGGCACAGTCCGACTCGAAACCGCAATCCAGACGGACTCATCGTGAAGTTCCCAGGGGACAGCAGCGTCGATCCTCTCGCCCTCGTAGAGGAAGTCAGCGCCGGACGTCTAATGACGGAACAAGTACGCAAGACCCAACAAACATGCCGAGACGTTCCAAGAAAATTTTGAAGAGCCACCACGTGTTTAGGCCGCCCTCGCCCACGCATTTCTCCACGGCGGTAGCGAAGCAAAAATGCCCAGTGAGCCATTTCTCTCCCGAAGTGGGCCAACTTCCCCACCAGCTGCTCAGACCCCGGAGGGACGAGGGGGGTTCTTTTGCGGAAACGCGAGCGATCGCGTGGGAGGTTTCGATGGACGCGCAGTCGCAGACAGGAAGAGGAGGAGGAGAAAAAAAAAGTGGACCAGTTCCGATCACTATGCCTCGTATATGCGCGCAGGCGCGTGCAGCACATGTTGCGGGGCATTTTTTTAGTGCTCTGGAATCGATTCAGTTGAGACCCAAGTGTGCCTTGCTTTGGACACACCGATATCCTCGAAGAACTAAAATGTCTCCAAACCGCGAACCATTTAATTGAAGCTTCCTAGTTCATGAGTGCTTAATTACATACGGAAAGTCTATGAAACAGCAAGCCGTGGCTGAAAACGAAGCGTCGACCTAAAGCATTCAAAGCCGTCCGAATGGCCACATTCGTTTACATTCGTTTCGGCTAATGCTGAACAGAACCAAATCACTAAGCTTCACATCAAATTTTACTACTACATCACAAGAGTTGCTCGCAGCTTAGGCGAGAGCATTAACTAAAGATCAAGCTGCAGCGCTTGTTTTCTCCTCGACCGCAACAGCCAAAGAATGTGTTAAACTTAAAGCTCTAAGCACACCATTCACTGGCGCACTGCTGCTGCTGCTTAGGTTACACTTGATATAAACATTTGAGAACTAAAGATACTCCAGCATGGCCGAAACACACTCTTACGGAGATAGTAAAATGACAGTGAGAAAGCCTCCCGAACTAACAATATGATTGGCAGTGCATCCAACTATACTTTGTGTCAACCCAGTACTCAAGCAAGCACAGGGTTATCTGTCGTCTACTGCCTTCTCTGGAGCTTATTGAGACCGATCTTGTTTTACGAACATCTATACGCTTTGTGTATAAGTAATACAGCGAAAGAACAAGCGAGCATGTGGACGCTCAGGAAGAAAGATTAAAAAACATATAGCGTAAGAATATAAACCGGTAGCGGTCATGATTTTCAACGTGCGGGCTTGTTCTCCGCGGTCTCTTTGGTTCCGAAGTGCAGGCGTGGCGGTTCGAAGAAGGGTCCTGCGACCTTGAGAGCTTCCTCGCTCGGAGACTGCCGCATCCCTCGTCGGTCGGCACAGACCGTCCACGGTGTCGATTACGTCTGCTTCCCCCTCTCTCTCGGGGCTCGAAGAGGTCAAATGTTGCGCGACCGGCAGCCCTCGCGCGCTTGCGGATGCGACGGTTTCGCCCACTTCCTTCGCTTGATGATTCATATACTTTCACAAATATTATATTTTTTCTTTTTTTAAAGATAAATTTTGAGCGAAGCACACCTCGCAGCTAGGTTAAGAAGATGCTCAAGTCAAAATCACACAGATGAAATTCTTATTTCAGCACAAGGGTGGCCGCTGAATGGGAATGAGTGCCATGGGTTTGACTTAGATATGAACAAAAGTCCACGACCCACTATTCCAAGCAGGAATTGAAAAAAGAGAGACGGCAGGATATAAAAGATGAAATGAGAGTGCTACCTAGCATGGCCTGCTTTTTAAACCACTGCTTGGAGTCTTGGACCACCGGTGTGACTGTATGGTTGTGCACAGCGTTCGCCTACTGAGCGCAAAGTCATGTGCTCGTTACCAGCCACGGCTGACCAAGCTACATAAAACTGCACAACGAACACAACATAACTCAATCGATAGACATCAGTCAAAAAAACACATGTATCATTAGCATACTCTGCTTCAAAAGACCATCGAGAAAAACCACAGAAGAGTACGAAGTTGCTGTTATGCATTCAGCAAATGAAGACAGCCAAACAAGGAACTACGGTAGATACATAACTTTAGTTTGGGCAGCGGATTACGCTAATAAAGCATTAACCCATTTTCAATAATAGTATCTTCACCTGCTAAAAAAGACACCCGCATCACTATGGCCTTAACCAATGTAAATCGAAAAATGTGGGAGCAATAAGCAAAGGAGGTGAATGGAAGCCCTTGGGGTTTCTAATAGAAAACCTAATTTGACCTCTCTTTAATGCTTTCATCCTTTGAACTTTTTTTTCCTCTTCATCTTTGTCAAAAATTGTTTGTTTTATTTTTCTTGGTAATATGCCCTTATTTTGCTTAATATTAATGCGATATTCTTCACGTGTAATATATTAGTTATAAGGACAGGTATGCTTCTAAACGGTCCTGACAGTAAAGCCCATCTGTTGACGAATGTGGAGACGCCCACCTAGTGACGTTTCGGAATACATTACAACGAAACAGAAAAAAACCCAGATGCACAAAACTGATCACAAGCCTCCCACTCAGGCAGGCGCTTTAGCTACGGTGTTGTTTTGACAGCCCTTCTAACTTTTTTTCTTGTAATAAAAATGTGTCACATTCTTGCTTATGAAAAGAGAAAAAAACGTCTAGCAGCAATAATGTTTCTTAGCCTTACTTATAGAAGATTAAAAATGAATAACGCTTAATATAAAGCAACGCGCTGAATTTATACTTGTGGAAACTGAAGATCATGTGCGAAATCGAATGCTCTTTAATTCGTTTTATACAGTACACGATAGTTTCATCAAACAAGAAACTTTAATTGCAAGGTTTACAAATTGGTTTATGATGACTGATTCAGATACGTTTCTAATGTTTTAAAATAAACATTCGTTTCTGAGAGGCATTTAAAAAAGCTATCACCGTTTCTTAAATACTCATTGCTATCTTTTGGCGTCGTCGTTTTGCTTCCTTGGATCTGAGCTACAAACCCATTTGCAGCAACTCTCCCCCTTTTCTTTTTATCTTGCTCATAATACCACTTGCGAAGGTTGTACAATGGCAGAAGGATTTTCTTTTCTTTCTGTCTTACTTTATTAGGGCATGAATATATTTATTATATTTCAGAATTCTGCATTGGTATATCACAATGGCCTTCTTTAAACAAGGCGAGCTTTACGGTCTCTGCTGACTACATTATTACGCAAAATGCAAATGCAGTGAACTGAATAAAAGCGAAAAATATTCACAAGTACTAACTGCATCAGTTTATAGCATATTCGCAAGCCGACTACCGGTGCTTAGATTTGTGACCGCAATTGGCTATATACAGTCAACCTCTTACACGTCAGGTGGGCGGTTCACTTCAAATTGTTTTACATTTCGTCGGCTTTAATCCTAATACCTGAATTCCGTTCCAATCGAAAATCACACCAACAGTCGTGATCGATTTCTGGTTAGTTTTTTTTATACCTAGCTCTTTAGTTGCTTCCTGTGTTTCTAGCAGTCCGGAAATTCTAATAGCTCATGTGCTTAGATAATTTGAACAGCAAGCAAATTCAGGCAAATTGAGATGCTTTGTTTTGGAGATACATGTATACGAAGGGCGCAGGCAGCCACTGACATCAGTGGAAGCATATGTGAAATTTTTCATTTCTAATGTAATCAAGGAATTAATTCATTAGTAAGTAGAAGAAAAAACGCCACGTGCTGCTGACAGGAATTGAATCCCCGATATTCGAAATTCAGTGCGCATCCGGTGCTCTACCGATTGAGCTACGGCGACTTTTTTCGTTCTTTTTTTTTTCTTTATTGCCTTTATTTCTCAAACCCTACAGGCTTGACGATTTTTAAAAACTGAACCGGTTTACATGCAATACCTCAAATTATAAAACGTTCAATCTGATCACTTTTCTCAATGCATACATAAACTCAGGTGCACATTACGGAGTTTTAATAACGTCAATTATCTGTCGAACAGAATCCCCATTACACTTTCTGATAGGTTTGATATGAAGATCAGCATGGCGAACAGCCATTCGGCATTACCACATACTATGTAAGCCTAATAACTTTACCACATCATACGGAACATATTTATAATTATGTTAATTTAGGCAGCTAATAACCAAATTCCATCAGTGTTTAAAAGGGAATCTTTGTGCAAATTTCGCTGTAGGACATCCGAAGAGAAAACCTTATCCCAACAATATATAATCGCATGTTCAGTAGTGTCCGGCTTTCTACACAAAATACAGTTCACGCCCCATGGCACTAAAATTTCGTTTTCCGCCATCCATGTCTTCACAAACACAACGACTACAGGCAATTTAAGAAAGAACGTTTCCAAAGCAGGCTGTACATTCGTTTATTCCCGTTTTAATACATTGTGCCCCGGCACAAGAGTATTTACAATCACCGGTAAACAGGAACAGGCAATGCTACTTCAATAAAATCTTTTGTAGAGCCTTTTCTGGTGACATTGGTTAAATATTATATTGAAAATCGGGCACATATACACCGTGTTGCTTGAAACATTTCATGAAAATAACCATGCGTTCCACCAGCGACCTGACAAGCTGTTGACACAACGAGCATTGGCAAATCTCTTGTCAATAGTAATTGACAAACGTTGCGCAGAAAAGAATTCTTTACATTTCGTAAGAATAAGAAACGGTTAACAACTTGACGCAAAAATGAATGCGACAGAGAAAATTAAACATCGCCTAGACGGAGAAAAAGGTTCGTTCGACTTGTTTTCCCATAACTTGATGCCCATGATAGAAAACTCCAAAGACCCTTTGTATCTTTTGTTTAAGTATTATTGAACAGTGCATGCATTACATGCCATATTTTGATGACAAATAACAAATTGCATGTGGTCGCGCAAGCAAAGATTGATACTTGTTTTACACGTCAAACGCTACCCAATGCAATTTCAAACGCAGTTCTTACCTGGTATGAACAGGCAAGTGCACACTCTGACGTCTAGTTAAGCGACAACTGTTTGACTTCTGTTTGACTTCTGTTTTCTCTGGCATTTACGTTGCTTGTAACTTTACTGGAGAGTGTTCGCCGGCGCAACTGTTAGTCATAGCGGTGGACGTGGAACGCATACGACTAGTACGTCACTCATGTTGTGATCTAAAGAGGATGGTAGGAGCCGTGCGATAAGCCTCTTACGTTCTATTATTATTAGAAGGTTGCCAGAATTGAGGTCATAGTCAGGCCAATCAGCAAACCAATGCCAGGAAATTGAAGGGCTTTTTATGACATGTATACATACTAAGAAAAACCAATAATGTTGGTATCACTGTCTGCGCAGCTAATTTGAAGAAGTGCTGGATTTAGGCATAATTGAATCGAGAAATAGCATGGCAACCAAGTCGCGATGCGTCTGATCACTATAAGAGAAGTAATTTGACGCGTGGATATTTTTCTAAAGTAAAAGATCCGAGATCCTTGTGGAATCCGCGCACTGCATAAATGCGAAAGCCTAAGCGTGCGCTGGCGCACAAGATGCATCCCGTTTGCTGTCATTATCCTTATCAATTAAATGCACCGTCATTGTCATTGTTAATGTCGTTGTCATTATCACTAATTGAAGCGTCATTGTCATCGCTACTGTCATCCTCACGGTAGACAAGGAGAATTATTATGTGCGTTTCGCGATCCCGGGCGTGGTGCAGTTGGTTAAAGCGCTCGGCTGAGGATCGGAGGGATGGAGGTGCGATTCCCGATTGAGACAGGCTTTATTTTTAATTATCTTTCCCACGTAATCACGGTTTTTGTGATGTCGTCACAATATCGAGGTATCCCATGGAATCTCGCGAATAAGTGTGACACTTCTCGTGAGCTGACAGACAGGGTCATGACAGCGAGTATGAGCCATTATGCGGTTCTTGAAATAACACGCTCAATGCATTTTTCAGAATCCCGATCAGGCGGGTTTATGAAGTTCGAATTTTTTATCTCGCGTGCAGAGAAATTTGAGAGTGGTAATAGGAAGTGACCTACTGCAAATGAATTCTGTATTATTTGTATAAAGCTAAATGAAATGATTTCTTTCGTTGGTATTTATTGCACTACAGTGCTGGTGCGAAAAAATGATGCAGTTGCAACGAATTAAGATGAATGCTTCAGATAATTGGTGTATAAAATCGTCTGTTCTTTGCTCCTTCAGCGTGTTTCGTAATGCCATCTTTGCTATACTAAACGATATCTGTATTGTGTGCTCTTTAACGCAATTTGCAGTGGTATAGACGAGAACGATGCTTCAAAAGAGCTCTGTCGTTTAGGCATGCGCTATTCCCAGCGCTCAGCGAACTATATACATAGCTGTACATTTCTCGCCTTCACTGGTTTTCGGTTGGCGGCCACTCCCATGTTTCGCTTCCTCGTGGCGTATACAACTACACGCAGACGCTCAAAAACACGACAGGCTCCATTAGGAGTCGCCTCCTGCTATCACAATTAGGAAGCGCCGCCATAAGTTTCTCGTACTCTTGTTCTCCCAACTCACTTCCTTGCCTTTGCTCTGCTTTGTCTCTGGGCCGAAAACGCCTCTCGGAACCACGCTGCGAGAGCAGCAAAACGAAGCGGGCAGATCCACAATTCGTGGCAGTTTCGCGTAAAACAACTGAAACCAGGCGCACTAGATTTTGCGAGCGAAGAATTCCAGAACCGAAAATAAAGGGACTGAAACGAAGGGAGCACACAGGAGAGGGCGAATTCAGAGTGCGGCTCCTTCTAAAAGAAAGAAGAGAGTTTCTGAATACCGAAACGGTCGGCGCGCCGCGCGCTTTCATAATTACCCGCCGCCTTTTCCCTTCCCTACAATTGTTGCCCCTTTTCGGGTAGCCTATTCTTACCAACGGGCGTACGTACTTACACGTTCGGTGCTTGGCTCTTCTCTTTTGGCGCGCTGCGTTGCGCTTGCGGGTGGAGAAAAGGTTCCCTCGGGAAATAATTGCACCCGGTTTTGTTCTATGAGCGGTGTGCCAGACATTTTTTTTTTTTTTCTGATCACCCTGTGTTCAGCCTCTTTCTTCTTTCTTTTTCTCCGCCTCCGCTGCTCCCTATACCTCTTTCTTTTCCGCTTCGTCCCTCCCCCTTTCCCCTGGGCGCTTTCTTAATTTTTGCTCATTCCCCCGACTCTTCATTTTACAGTGCCTGTAGCTCGAAACAGTTTCCACGATTTTTGTGTCCGCGGCAGAAAGCACGCGTAGGAATAATGTTCAAAAGCACCCCTTTTTCACCACTTTTCGACCGTCTATACCGCAGACTGGGCCGTTGGTTATAGTTTTACTGTCTCATTACGCGTCGACCTTTTTAGCGTTTTTTTTTTTTTTTTTTTTTTTTTCCCTGACGACCTCCTCACTCAACCGCCCCCCTGCGCTGCCAATGCAAGCGCACCATCCCACTGTCTTCAATGAAATCGACAAAAACGAAACAGAAAGGAGACCCGCAGGAAACAAAACGTTTTGTCCTAAGAATGATTGTTCATTTATATAAAGCGGATCGAGGATGTGAGCGAGGGGACCACGTTCCCCAAAAAATCTTTAAAAAGTCGTCTGCAAGCCTCTTTTCCACTTCCGTACGCCGCGGAGCTCCAGCCCGGTTGCGTCATATGATTCGTTTTACACCCCGCAAAAAGTTCGTTTCACTTTAGAAACAATGAGTTGAAAATTTAAGGGAAAGGTTGTGGGAGGTGAGGAGGGGCTTCGAACCGCGGCGTATAAGAGGACAAAGGAAAATAAAGGAAAAGATAGAAAGGGTGAAGGAGGGAAGAACACGCGTAACGAATACGAAACCGAGACGAGGCAGGGAGGCACTTTCCTCACTTCACCAGAAAGAGCCAATTAAAATGGAACAAAAGTGTCACGAGGAGTCTCTGAACGCTCTTTCTTCTGCGGCGTTTTCCCTATAGTTCTATTCCCCACCGGTCCCCTGGCTTTTTCGTATCCTCTGCGGAGACCGTTTTGTTGTGCGACGCCTTGGACAAGCGTGCCATTTTCGAAATGCCCTGACAAACCAAAAGTGCCGTGGAGGGAAGCTATGCGGCGCCTAAAGCGAGGCCGAAAATTAACGCCGCTAGCAGCGACAACAGTCTGTGCTCTTCTGTGATGCTCTTGCTGCGCAACTCCCCCACTCGTCGGTAGGGAAGGGAAGCATACTGAAAAGCCCAAAGCCCCAGTGTGAGGAGGCGAGAGCTACGTGCGGAAACCCCTCGTGGCGGTTTAAAGCGAAGCAGGCGAAATTTAAAGAAAAGTAAGAGGAGGTGAAACAATGCCGGTGCCCCACCCCTAAAGCGACGCCTCCGGAAAACCAAGAAATAGGGGTAATGCAATAAAAGGAACTCTAGAACGCGTGCTTCTCCCTCCCGTCCCTTTATCCCCGTTTTAAGGAAGGAAAAGTCAGCTAGCTTCCTTTGTTCCTTAATTTTCTCTAGACACTGTTTCTAGCGCACAGCTTACGGCGATGCGTCATTACGCTTTGGTTGCTGTTTTCTTTCTTCTTTTGGTGAAGACAACAGGCAAGCATAGGGAAAACATTTTTAAGTTTTGCCGCACGGAATGCTTGGGTGGAACGCAGGCGGTATATACGACGCCAAAGAGACACAAGGGAGCGTAAAAGAAGCATGGCATGTAACACAGTTTGTGATGCACACGGTTTTGAAAACAAGCAGCCCAAAAATATGCCCCGCCCTCGGCGCAACAATGAATGTCGCTTAGAGAGTTCTGAAGCAACCAGAGGAAAGGCAAGAAGAGTTGGTGCACTGTGAGCGTTGAAGGAAAAGAAAAGGACGAGAGACATCCCAATGCACTCTCCTGGCTGTTCATTTGTCTCTGGCGCGAACGCGATTCCCGGGGGCTTAGCTGATAAAACTCGTGCTATCACATTTTCTTTCTGCTACCTTTATGTAGGGGAAAGTTTCTCTTGCGGAAATATTTATAGTTCCGAACTGTGATGGGCATTCTAGTTTCTAACTGCGGTTTTAAATCTTTCCGCCCGTGGGGGTTCAATACCGCAGCTAGCTTATTGTTTGTGCAGGGTTCGGGCCTTAGAGCTGTTTATTTCGTTAAGTTTAAAGTAGCTTTGTATACTAATACCATTCTATGCCAAAATTACATGCGTGCTACGAGTGCACGACAAAGCCTTCTTGGGTAGCAGAAGTAGACCTGTAGGACTCGTGTGTTCTTGAGGAAGACTTCAGCCGTAAGGATTAGATATACCTCTTCTGCGTGTCGGGTTCTCGGTATCGATGGTTGTCGTGAATAGTTTAGCTTCGGTAGGCGGTCAACTGCCGACTATTTACAGGTCTCTTTTTCTATCCAAATTTACTATGTGGATTGAGTAATTTACAGGCTGTTGTTTTGTCACGCTTGCATTGTTTTATTACTGCAGTTTATTCATGCACGGAAAGTCTGAAGAAGTCTCCTCAACCTTGTTTGAGCTAACTATAAAACAAATATTGTAGTGGGACTAGATGGAAGTCAGTTAGAATACAGGCATCTAACAGGATTACTCGCTAGGTCTTAATAATTTTCGATTTGAATTCAACTTCAAAGAGGGCATCCTTAAGTCGAACTTTCTTGGGGACATGGTGATCACTTCAATTAGGAGGCAACCGTTGAGCGCCGCAGAATCTTGAAATTATTGATAGAAATTTATAACCTTTCGGTGGCTAGCAACACCCTGCCTTTAATGCTTGTCCTATATACAGTTATGCCGGGTAGTTAAACAAGCCTTTTAGAACTGAATGAGTGCGTTTTAACAACAAATATCTCGAAACTACAGAGGAAACCTTGATTGATTACTACGATGTGAGCTTACGGCATGAAAAAAGTTGCGTTCATAAACGGCGTACCGTTGAAAAATACGTTTGTCGATAATATCTGGGCATGCTTCTGATTGGTTGGTTGGTTTGTGGGGTTTAACGTCCCAAAGCGACTCAGGCTATGAGAGACGCCGGGCATGCTTCTGACAGAAAGGTGCACTTTGGTCAGGGTTGGTACCATTCCACTGTTCTTCTCTGGCGCAACGCTTGACGTTTACTCAGAACGCGCAGTGGCATTAGTCAGAGCATGTTTCGTCAGTGTGTCCGACAGAAATAGGCGAACGGCGAAATCCGTCTCGCCGGCCTCTATATAAGGAAGGGCACACGTCAACAGCATCCTGCAGAGTTCATCTCGTTCCCTCGAAGCGTGACTCCACAGTGGAGTGGCTATTCGTGAGCTCTGGATACTTTACAACAGCGAGCCAACGGCAGAGCTAGGGCACTGTTCATGGCTGGCGGGCATAAATATTTCACGAGGCAATAAACCCGTATCCGCCTTCGTCTCATCGTGATTGCGGTGGCGGAGGCGACTGCGGTGTCCCTACTTTCTCCCTCCCACCCCCAGATGTCACCACTGCGGTCACCATTGTACTGACCGGAAGTCGACTGACCGGAAGTGGACGGCGGCACAAAGCCAAGGGCCCCTTCTTCGGCGACATGACCGGAGGGCCTCTTCACGGCAATAAGTGGTAGCGGCGACACACGCGCTCCCAGGCCGCGGTGCGCAAAAAAAAAAAAATAATAATAATAATAACATCGAGCAGGAACAAGGGCGCAGGATGGTGTCCCTATCGTCGCGCCCGACTGGCAGCGCAAGACACGGACGAAAAGGAATTATGATTGCTGGACAAGAAAAGAGGAAGTGGCTTGAAAAATGGAGGCCGATGAAGCACTTCCGCAGCGTCACTGCGGGGTAGAAACAGGGTTGCCTACGTCCTTTAGCGCGGTCCCGCATTTTCAGGAAAGGGTTTCGCTGTTCTCTGGAGAGCCTTGAGGTCGTCGCGTTTCCTGCGTTGACACTTGGGTATTTGGATTCGCTGCTAGCGCCACTAATGGAAGCGAGCATCGCCCTACAACAGTTATCATTGAAGTCGAAAAGGTCATGATGTGATGGGAAAAAGGGGATGCAGTCAAACCTAAAGTAACAGTGGATAAAGGAAGAAATAGAGCATGAAGGGCGGTCCCGTCTATATCTTTTAGCAAGGTCAAGGGTTATATTCATGATTTGAATTTTTAAACAAAGAAAGAACGATTTTAATTGTTAGTTCAATGCTCAAGGCTATCTATTACAGTATAGCCCGACGCGCAATAACAAAAGAATGCAGTCATCTTTCGTTAGAAAAGATCCCACGGGATTATTAGGATTATTATTATATTTTTAACCTGTAAATTTCATTCCACAGCCTACGAGCTCACCGCCAGCTACAAGAAGAATTTACCTTGAACTCCCAGATTGCCCTCTCCCACTATTTCTCTGGGTGAGGATGCGAAGAACTATTTATTTAAGCTTTTCGCGGTTTTGCTGCCAAGTTGCACTTCTTACATCACGTTCTGTTCTCCTTTTAAGCAGCCCAGAAACAGGCTCTCAACCTGTGTATCGATTAAAAGCCTGGAACTCTCAAACAGGCAGTAGAAGAAACCCAGACTAGTGCAAACAGCCTGCTTTTTTTCACCCGTTAGCTTTATTTATTTGTCTTGGTTCGGATGCCAGTAAAGGAAATTAGTGCTTGAAACAAGAAAAATAAAGGTTGTGGTTGAGCAGCTTGTAAAAGACCGTATACACGAATCACTGTAGACCATAATTTACCCCATCCACTCAGTTGCTTTCTGTTTGATAGTATCGCTCGCAAATCGTAGTAAGTACACCGATAAACACCTTTTCGCTATTTTTTTAATTAAGTGGGCTGACCAGTGGAGAAGGAATTCAAGCAGGCATCATGCCTTGCGAAGTTGGCCGGAGTGCTTAAATTGCAAGGAGGTTAGTTTAGTGATCATACGTAGCCAAGTCTTTTGAATGTGCACGTTGCATATTTTAGAAATGGTCTTGCCTTAAACATGAAGGACATCGGTGACATCTTTCACCTCCGCTGGGTGAAACGCATCGATTTGACCAGGAGAGCATCTGTGGCTTTTCTGCGAGCGTCTTCTTTGGCCGGCAGCCATGCGTTTAAGTCAACATAATAAAAAGGCATGCAAACGAATGGCATGCTTAGTAACTTCACTACAAATGCAATCTAAACTTTCAATCACCGAGGTTGCTTATAACTCTATCGCTCATGCCGAACTAGGTCGAGCGATGACAGGCCGTGTTTGCGGTCGCAGCTGCCATAAATCATGGGTGACTTCTAAAGGCTGACCACGAAATGCCCTTCTTTTTCAAAAGGGCCCTTTGGAAGAACCGGCGAGACGCGGGCACGCCGTTCATCGCTTGGTGGTTCACCCGAGAGGTCAAAGTACCGGTGGGCAACAACAATTGACCGACCACGTCAATACGGCATATGTACACTCCATATCGGCGCCCAGACGCAGCGGTATATCCGGTGACCGCGGGCGGCTCTTCGCGTTCGCGGTCATACTGGGGCACAAAACCAACGGAACACTGTCGTAGACGCCGCCGGGCAAGAGAAAGAACGGCCTCCCGTTTCTTCTGTCTGGCCTTGTGCTCTCACCAGGGCGCAAAAGGGGTGCTTCCTTGCCCCCCGGAGTTTTCCCACGCGGTCAAGAACCTGACCCCGCGTGCGCCTGTCGCACCAGCGGGGAAACATCTGTCGTCGTCTCTAAACACCTTTTTTTAAGAAAACACGTGCCAAAATCTCCCCAAACCCGCCAAGTCTCAGCCTTCCTTACCGTCTACGAACCCTTCCCGTGTCCGTAGCAAGAAAAAGAAGGCAGAAAGGAAAGTAACCAGAGCAGGACGAGCACTCAGCTGAGAAGGGTCACCCCCCGTGATGCCCGTTGGGCCCCATTCAGGGAAGGTCGGGTTACCGGCACCGCAATGTGCGTCGCGCCTCTGTGCTTGAAGGAAGCCGGGCAGTGAGACTTGTCTGGATCCACCTTAGAATGATCTCCCTCGCTTCCCCTCGCTTGCCTCCTCGTTTCTTCCCCGGAATCTTATTTCACGGAGCTTTCTTTGTGTCGTTTCGAGGCACTGACCCTCTTCGAGATCAGGCGCCAGGAGGCGAGCGTTGCCGTACGGCTGTGTGTGCTTGCGCTCGTGGTCTGGGCCGCAGTGGTCACCCTTTGTGTCGTTGGGACCGCGCCGAATGTGGACAAGAGCCCCATAACGCAGATGGAACACGCGCTCGAACGCATGAAGGGAACGTTAGACTAACGGAAACGTGTCTTGTGTCCACTGGGTTGGAATCATCAACATAAGGTATCCGTGTGGGGTTAAAAAGAACGGCGAAGCAGCGCATGCTTTCCTGACACAGAGGTCGTCGCCTGAAAGGGTCAATAACCTTTCTTCTTGTTGAGACGCTGCAAGCAATTCAAGCAAGTTATTTCGCTTTGCTGAGCGTATCCTGATACCGAACTGTGTGTCCGATTGATAACAGTGAGGTGCGGGGAAGGAAGAAAAGGAGCGCGTGGTTGCCTGCTCTGTTTGTTTAGTCTGTGCACGTTGTTCTCAGTTAACGAGAGATGAACTTTTATGGATCGGAATCGATTAGGTCGCCATTTAGAGAAGCTTTACTGGTGTCTTGTTCGAGCGAATATTATCGTTCATAAGCAATAGTACTAGAGCTTTATGCGCCGAAAAGATATTGGCTTTAATTATTCCAAAAGAAAGAAGAGGGTCACGCAGTGCTCGTGTGGGGCCGAGCGTCACCGTGCATGGACAAAGAATAAAGGAGCCATACCTTACGTTATACTAAATGATAGAAAAATAGCGCCATCGTCTCCCGCAGGTGGGCACAAAGGGCACATGGCCCAAATAGTAGTAGTAGTAGTAGTAGTAGTAGTAGTAGTAGTAGTAGTAGGGGGGGGGGGTAGTGGTGGTGATGGTGGTCATAGTAGTAGGAGTACTAGTGGCAGCAGCAATAATAGTGATAGTAGCAGTAGTAGTAGTAGTAGTAGTAGGGGGGGGGGGTGGTGGTCATAGTAGTATGAGTACTAGTGGCAGCAGCAGCAATAGTGATAGTAGCAGAAGTAGTAGTGAGGATGTCAATGGTAGTAGTACTAGTACCAGCATTATTATTATTATTATTATTTTCGAATCTTACTGTCCCGCGTTCAATTCTATATATTTATTGTATTTCCCTGTATTTCTAGTCTGTGTTTTAAGCACCACGCACTTGTTGCGCCTGTAATGGTTGTTTATTTTATGTATATTTTTATTACTATAATCAGTCAGTTATTTGCTTGTTTTTCTCTATCGCTTCTTTTTTCGTGATGTGCTCTACAATTCTATGACTGTGTATATAAGACGTGCTACTCATTGATTTCTTTCTTTCCGTGACACTTTTCGTCTCAGTTTCATTTCATGTGTTATTTGTTTCTTCTTTTGTGTTCTATCTGTGTGTGTAAAGCTTGTGTGTGTATTGTCATTTTTGTTTTGTGCTGCAGCACGAAGGCCACATGGTTGTTCCTGCGCACATTAAATGAAGATTGATTAATTTTATTATTATTATTATTATTATTATTATTATTATTATTATTATTATTATTATTATTATTATTATTATTATTATTATTATTATTATTATTATTATTATTATTATTATTATTATTATTATTATTTGTAGTAGTAGTAGTAGTAATAGTAAAAGCAGTATTAGTAGTTCAAGACGTCGCTTTCCCTTTCAACAGCATTCAAGATATATAAGAAAAAAAGACAGAGCATGGTGGCAACTGCCACCACCCCATTTCAAAGACGATGCTCTTATATTCTATCCATCCAACCGCACACCCACCCGCCCACTTATCCATGCATCCAACCTCCGCTCGTCCGTCCGTCTATTTTTTTTTTTAGTACAATGTATTCATAGATATTGCACTGTCGCTTCGCTATTCAGAGGCTACCGGCAAAAGACGCAGGTTTAACAAGTGAACAGCTAATGGTATTCGAGAACAAATGATTTACAGATCTCTAACTGCGATCTTTCTGGAAGGCTTTTTGAATAGCCGAAGATTAAAAGTCCGTTGCAACCTCCTGGACTGCTTTGAATATTTAAAAACAGGACGTTAAAAGACTTCACAAAGAGCCTAAAAGCAAGGAAGTTTGACGTGTGAGCAAAATGCAGCCAACCATCCCTATTTTTTGCGATGATGGAGGATGGCATGACATGAAGGTGCTTCGCAGGCATCTCTTCGACAATGGGTTAAAAAAAGAACTTCCTATGCACTATTATTTAGGAGAGAGAGTGGAACTAGAAAAAAGAGCGACAAATGGTGAGCAAGATAAAAAAAATAATAAGGAAAGTACTTCAGTTGTGCAGAGACAATGCTACAATGAACTTCAATTGTTTCAAGCATGCACTACAAGACGCTTATCAATTATTTCAGCCTTCATGTTCAAGAAATAGTTTTTTCCTTCCACGGAAGATTAATGTGTCTAAACCGAGAAAGGAGGAAATTTGTCAACCTCCCTGATATTTTTTATTTAACGACTCTTCGCGTATCAATATGCAACGACTCTCTGAGAAATTAAAGACGAGAAGGAGGGAGTTGCAATCGCAGAAGGTAGCAACCGGCCAACAGGGGGACAAAGTGTGTCACCCATTGTCCCTCAAGTCATTTAGTTTGCACAGGCGTCGCGACTTGTTGCAAACAACTTTAGTAAAGCAAAAGAAGTAAAAATAAAAACCACAGGCTGCAAGTTGAAGCCTATAATGCTTATTGCAAACGGGTTGCTCCGCCCCTATTCATTACTTGCTACCTTTGCTGTTACGCATAGCTCACTTCTCCACATATATCTGTGCATTTCTATTATATATATCCGCCAGATGTGTTCCTGTCATCCTCGGGTTCGTTATTAGAAGCATTTGTCTTCCCCTGAACAACGAAAGCA
>NC_139345.1:54041234-54116234 GCF_055883805.1 Amblyomma maculatum | reverse complement strand
GGGAAGGCCCGTGAGACGCTCGCTTTGAGCTGAGCAAAAGGGTGAATCGGAAGGAGCGACGGGAACTTCGCGCGGAGGTTACCGACCCTGCGTCCTGAGTTTTGCGGGGAAAAGTGGTCAAAAAAGCGTCCGAGGAGGGCAAACGGCCTCCCAGGTCGACAGCCCCAAAGGGTTGCCCTCCGTCTGAGGATCACGCGACGCCAGGACACAAAAGGAACAGTCCCTGTTCGAGTTCCTTCTGGCGGGCCTAGGGAAACGGGAAGAATGGGCCTGTTGTATGCTGACGGGTCGAAGGAGGGCGATGAGGGCAGCCAGGAAAAGGGGAGCTGGCGGCAGCGGCGGGGAGACGATGAGGAACGGGAGCGAGCCGTCTTCTGGAAGGAAAAGAAGGGTAGAGGGTCTCCCATTTTTGTGGGGCAGTCGCACAAGATGAAGGTCTCCTTTATATTTTGGCTTCTTTTTTTTATTTTTTTCGTGGTTGCAGCTCCTAGCTTGCGCGTCTTCTCTTTTGTGAAGAGACTGAAAGCGATCGAATACGCGTGCTAACACACGAGAGCACCTGCGCTGGAAGCTGCCGTTTGCGGGATGAGGAAGGTGAAAATTGGTCATGCGGGCGCTCACTAATCGGGGAAAAGTGCTCAATTTTACCTTTTCTCTCGTTTTATCACCAAAACGAAACAATGCAAACGGAATAAGTTGTTGTAAAATGATATTTTTTGCCCGAGTTGCATTAACACGTTAGCCATGATTTTGAGGGCATGCCATTTCTGTTTTCAGACGCACTCTTGACCCCACTTTATTCACTAGCAATAACTAGGAATGCGATGGAAAATAACGTGTGTTAAACTATTAGCAAGAATTTTAGTTGGGCAATCTTCTGTCTGCTCATTGGTCCCAAGCTCCATTCTAAGAACATTTGCACGTTGCGTTGAAAGGACGCACTTTGACGAATTAAATTGAGCCCTTGAAGCGAACTGCCTACTGGCGAACTTGTGCCCGTGGAGGTATGCGGATCACACACAGAGGTTAAAGATGCAGCAGCATCGAGAATACATCTTAGGTTGAAACCTTAATAAGATGTCTGATATGTGCAAAAAAAAAGTAAAAAAAAAGAAAAAAAAAAGAAGAAGGAATAGAAAACAGATTCACTTTCACGTCCCAAACAACACTGTCTATATATGAAATAGGAAGATCGTAACAAGCCGCTTATAGTTATATTTGACTACCCACGTATTTAACATTCGGATAAGTGGAAACAGACGTGTTCGTGCACTTCCCTGCATAGATATGCAACCGCCAACGTACCCAATAAGTAATGTTCCGGAAAGGCATTTGCGGTGGCTTACGGTTTCAAAGAGAGATTCGACAGAATATTTCAAGAAATACGACTGTTGGTTTCCTTCGACACAACCGCTTTACCAATAGGGTACGAAGGAGGACAGAAAGTTGCCTGTGATGCCCAAGTCTGTAGTGCCGTGATGTGCTAGCTGTTGGCATGCAGGCGTTGTGAGACTACCGAACACGATAAAGCTGAAGCTTACAAAATGGCCTCTATACTCTTTCGTTACCTGCATCTTGGTCGTAAAGATAAAAGAAAGATCAATGGTACTCTTTTCGCTTACATTTTCTTTTTCGCTGAAGTACTAATCTACAATTTTGTGGTTACGTCGTACTGACTGCTTGATTAGTCGAGGTTCAAATTCATGTCCAGCTTATTCAGTCGGTGCTCTTGGCAGGTTTCAGAGAGATGTGAATTCACTTTGTAGAGGTGTCATTGACACGAATCGCATTTGCCATAAAAAGGAGAGTAAAAAAAGAAAGAGAAAGAGAAAGCGAGAGAGAGAGAGAGAAATCTTGTCCTAAAAATACGCCGAAGTTTCAATCTGTCCCTTAACATTTAATATTTAGCATGTACTAAAGTTTAATCATCATAATCGTCATCATCATCAGCCTGACTATACCCACTGTAGGGCGAAGGCCTCTCCCATATTTCTCCAATTAACCCGGGTCTGGTACTAATGTTTAGCTGTTCGCAACAAATTGGACGGACCGCTGCCGAAATCTGTAGGTTAGTGATTGTCTTAGTATTCCTAAATCAGGCTGCGAGTGCGACTCGTTCATATGCAAAATTTCGTGCAAGAGACTCAGGAGTCAGGACCGGATTCGCTAAGGCGCATGTAATACTATACCCCCCCCCCCCCCCCCCCCCCTTCACTGACGGTTCCTTCTCTCTTCCATGGTATATTTATACAATATGCCCGTTTGATTTAATTACACGAAACTGAAAATACGACATGTGACCATTGTGATTAGTGTGAGAGGGATGCATCAGTCTTGCAGCACAAGCAACCACAAGCGCAGTCATCAACGCTCAGACGAGAAGATAACAATTAAGGGACTAGACCCACGGACTATTTTCCTCCCCTAAGGCAAGAGAAAAGAGGTGATGGAACTATTTGAGAGACATAGGGGGATGGTGATAGTGGCTGGAAAAATAATTTTCTCCATATCTCATCTACTGCTCAGTTACATTTTTATTTTCGACGTTGTCCTTTACCACATGATGGAGGGATTAACAGGAGACCATTAACAACTCTTCACCAACTTCAAGCAAGTGCACATCACCTCACAAGAAAAGTACCTCCCAGAACGGTATGGAGCTCCTGTCTTTGCACCTCGACAAGGCCTCCCAACAGCTAAACAAAGGCTGATTGAATATACTCGCAGTGCAAAATAAATGCATCCACATTGAGAGGATACAGTGACTTGCTGCAAAGTTCATCTAATAAATACCGCTGTAGTCATTTATCAACAAAACTCTGTAATCAGGCTTAACTATCGACGCTAGAGGCCAGAATTATGTATGAAAGATTGAAAACCTTCTGCTTCATTATTAACAATTCTCTCAAAATAAACAATTCAGACTAGTTTGAAATCGAAACCAATGAAACATCAAAACATCGCCATAGTAAATTCATTCCATTATCGACCATGCGATATGATTGTTTTAAACTTAGTTATTTTCCGCAAAGCTGCGGAGACTGGAACTCTCTTCTAGACTGTACTGTTTCGTCTGTATCACTATATAGCTTTATTCGTTTAGAATTTAGATAAAATAGTGTATGACACTAAGTCAGGTGGACAAGTTCGTAGTTAATGTAGTCATGGGTTTTGATGTGTTGCATTCTGTTATTGTAGCGTTATGGTCTCTGCATCTTTTTTTTTCTCTTGTGATTTCTGCGTCTTGGTTTTTGATGTAAGAATTTGTTTAGTTTATTGTCTTTTTAGAGGCTGTGCGCTATTGGCTGCTGCCCACCTGTGCTTTTGAACGCCTGTCTGTCTCGCACTTCGAATTTTACGAATCGAATCATTATTTACTGTTTTATTTTTCACTTCTGTAAAAGCTCTTATTGGGGTTGATAGTATTATTAAATAAATGAGTGAAATGAATGACATTAGGTGAAGACCCCGTTTCCTCTTTCTGCTTTTTTTCTTTCTGTACCTGTTGCTCGAAGTTCCCTTATTTGTGGCCCCATACGTAGAGCAAGTTATAATAAATGGCCCCCTTCACCTACCCTCGGAGGCCAGGTCATGGGCTGCAGCCTCCTTAATCCCCACCTTAATCCAGCGCTGCAAATAATGATGTGGCTGACTAAAACAAGTCGCTTTGTTCCCCCATCTAGCATATAGCAGCAAAGTGCAAATTATAACACCAGTAACTGGAATATAGAAATTGGACGCCAAGCACACGTTTGAGGACACCAGAAACCCTCCAACTAATTTGCTATGAGAGACAGGGGCAATGCGAACATTACAAACAGCATTCCAAACCTCCGCAAACGATCTGACCAAACAGATTGTATAAATCTGGGGGAAGAATGGGATGTACATCGCATGGTCGGCGTTTTCCCAATCGTAAACAGTGCTGATCGCAACTTTCCAAGCAGCGACTGCTCCGTGGAACCCGATCCGGGGGGCAGAGGGTGCAAGACAAAGAAAAAAAGGTGGCCAGGGCAGAATAGGGTGCCGCTGGTAGTGCGGGGGCGGCCGAAAAATGAAAGGCGGGGAGGAGAAGAGGTGAAGGGTGGACCAAAGGGTGAAAAAGAGTGGTCAGGGAGCTGTATCGGATTTACAAATTGGCGAGCAGCCGTCTCGACAAGACGAGAGGCCCGCGCACAATGGCAGACCCACAGGCGGGCTGCCGCTGCAACAACACGGCTAATAACAAATGGACACGGCTTCCCGCGGTCAGTCAGTCAGTCAGTCATTCAGTCAGTCAGCGGTCGTGTTTAGATCCCCGCGCTCTTGTGGAGCTCTTTCCTTCCCTCCCACATCGGGAACACTCCCGCCGTACCGTTCCCCTTCCAGCCGTATCCCTTGAGCTTTTCTGCTTACCCTTTCCCCCACCTATAACAGGAACGGCGCCGCAGAGAAAAGACTGGTGGAGGGAGGAAAGGAGGGAAGGAAGGAAGGGGAGACCCAGATGTCACGCAAGGGGAGACATGAACAAAAAGCGCAGCGAACGTAACGGAGCGAAGCCTAAGAAGGGGTTGGGGCTTAGAACGGAGGGAAGTGCGCCATTGTTGGGCGCCGGCCGTTGGCCGCCACCGAAGCTTGGAGTTGTTCAGCCTTTCCTGGTCGGACGCAAGGAATTGAACAGCTAGTCGACCGTGTCCGAAAGGGGTCGCTCGGTGGGGCGGCGGTACACCATTTCCTGCTGAACCGCAGCCTCTTGAAGCAAGCGACATCAGAGCCGCCCGGCGAGCGGTACTTTCCCGCGATCTGATATCGCCGCCGCCGATTCGGGGTGTTGTCAAAGGGGTCTGTCATTGCTGAGAGTACAGGAGATGCGCGCAATGCGAGGAACGGTTAAAGGCCGGAGAGGCCTGTCACTTTTTTTTTTTCTGATATGATTGACAGCGGTGGTCATTTGTTCAGCGTGAAAACACAGCGATTAGGCAGGGTGAGAGGTGAGTAGCAGACTGAGACTTGGCAGCGTGGTATGCTCTGAGGTGTTA
This sequence comes from Amblyomma maculatum, assembly GCF_055883805.1. Classification (NCBI taxonomy): domain Eukaryota; kingdom Metazoa; phylum Arthropoda; class Arachnida; order Ixodida; family Ixodidae; genus Amblyomma; species Amblyomma maculatum. The sequence continues at coordinate 54,111,216 of NC_139345.1, read as the reverse complement.
TCAGCATTCATACGCGCATCAAGGAAGGCGACCGAGCGAAATCACTACCTGGCAAATTAGTGTCAAGCTTTTTAAAAATCTATTGGCGATGCTATAGGGCTGAGTGTAACAAAGACTGTCGTTGTGTTATAAAGCGCTCCAGCTGCACTGCAAAGCAAATACTAAGCGGGAAGAGTACACCCTGACTGCAGTAGGTGGTGTAGTTTGTTTTATTTCTTCATGGGGGGAAGGGGAGTTTCTGACTGAAAGCACTAGAACTCCATTGGTAACAATACATGCCACATGCAACTAATCAGAAGTATAAAAGCGGGGATTAAAATTTTTATTTCAGCTCATTGATTGGACTGTTTGATGCTATTAAATGAATTCAATGCAATGGTGCAAACGTCTGATATCCGCTCAAGTGTGTACCAACGGGGCCGACGCAGAGGCCCATTCCATGGGGCCCTGGCTTCAGTGCATTTGCCAGGTAAGGTGCATCGAAGAGGCTCTTCTTGGCGTTTACTTTGTATCAAAATTTTTCGTCATACAATCAAAATGTACGGCTGGATAATAAACTCGATACAGAGCCCACTCTAGCGTTCTTGATATCCGAAATAAATTCAAGATATGGAAAATGGGGACACGTGAAGATCAGATGGCCGATCAGTTTCAAAGCAATGGGCTCCGAATAGTCATTATGCAGAAAAGATTAAAAAAGGCTGCACGGATGAGGTGACCACTGATAAAACGTGACATGGCTTGTTGGAGATCAGTGCGAGTGAACTTCGCCCTATTGTGCAAGAGGCTGAAATACCTTGGTTGGTCCTATTTAGGGACTTTAGACGTCATCTAACGACGATGCTCAACGGTAACGAAATGATGATCATGATAATGATACTGTGGCGCTAGTAAATCGGCAAATAAACTTTCAAAACGCAATCACGAGTAAGAACTTTTGGTTACTATGTGTCTTAGGCTGCTTCACCCGAATGCGTATTTTTCGCATCAATACTACTCATAAAAGACAATTAATTAGACTCTATCAGATTAGCCTGTAAATCTATTTTATCCCATCCGAGAATAGAAGAGTAAAAACACCCACGCAAGCAGAAGTTACGTCCTATGGTTCGAGAGGCCTCCATGCCAGCATATCAATTTTGATTCATATAGACCTTTTTCTTTCGGTATGCATACAAGGCAGTGGCTTAAAACATAGTGACTGGCTAATTTGTTTTGCATACGGGAGATTGCAGCGCTGTAGTAACAAGGACGAGACGAGAAGAACGTAAACGCAAGGTCTCGTCATTGTCAGAACTGCGCTGCAGTTTCCACTGAGGTAATGGCATACTAAAGAAACGAGACGAAAGTTCATTCGCAGATTTACTCTCGATGAATGCAGTTAAAACAATGGATGTATTCTTTCCGTTCTAAAACCGGAACGAGTAATACAGAAGTAGCTCTTTATTATAAACCACTAGTGAAGAAGCAGTGAGATCATTTAAATTCCTGCAATTGGATGATCATATCAATCACATCATGCTAAAGGCATCAAATGTAGTAGGTATCTCGTGTAACAGAAATATTTTACGAATAAAAGTAAACATTTTACTGTAAATGTTTTATTTTAGCCCTCACCTGAACTACTGCACACTAGTTTGGGCAACAGCGAGATACTTAGCACACACACCATCAACGATTTCGCCCCGCCATAGTTGTGCAGTGGTTAGGGTGATCGACTGCTGTTCTCAAAGAGGTAGGATCGAATCCCGGCCGCGGCGGCGGCTTTTCTATGAAGGCTAAAAATAAGGCGTCCGTGGGCTGAGCAATGTCAGTTGTACGTTAAAGAACCAAACCAAAGTATGGTAACTATGCTAATTTTTTATGCATATAAGCTGTTGAGCTGATATAAAATCCTGCAGAAAAGACATTTTGACACTATTACTAGTTTAGCTATGTTGCAGATATCTGACGCGCCAACCAAAGGGGATTACACCCATTAAAGGAACAAATTATGGCCGTCAAAAAGTTATCAACTGCCAGTTGATCTTAAGAGTTTAATTCAACTTGATGTCAACTACCCCGAGATTAATGTGTCCCACCACCAAGACATTATTGTACACATGAGTCAATAACATATTTTGCAACGCTGTTAAGTTTTAATTTTTTGCATGCTTGGCTACCTCGTGGGTCTGTACAGCACTTGGTTTAACTCGTTTTTCTTGAGAATTATTTGTATTAGTTAATTAATCTTTCATTTGTCATGATATGCGTGCTATGTTAGACTGATACCTGCCCCTTGCCACCTTTTTCTGCAACATGTAGGAAGGCGAGAACTTCGTCAGGCGGGCTGCCGCTTTTTTTCTTTCCTCTTCCATCAACTTGTGTGTGTATATATATATATATATATATATATATATATATATATATATATATATATATGTGTGTGTGTGTGTGTGTGTGTGTGTGTGTGTGTGTGTGTGTGTGTGTGTGTGTGTGTGTGTGTGTGTGTGTGTGTGTGTGTGTGTGTGTGTGTGTGTGTGTGTGTGTGTGTGTGTGTGTGTGTGTGTGTGTGTGTGTGTGTGTGTGTGTGTGGAGAGAGAGAGAGAGAGAGAGAAGAAGAAGAACGAGAAGCATTTCAATGAATGCAGATGATGGTTGATTTCTGATGTATTGTTCACTCAACTGTCGCGTGACCTTGTGCTAGCACGGTGGAAGCTGCAGTGGCACCAGTTTCTGATAGTGCAATAGTGCAAAGAGAAGGAAGTTCTACAGCTCCTTTGCCCGGTCTATAATTCAGATAAGAGGAGAGCATTGCAAGAAGTAACCAGCCTTTAAGACAGCTATCATCTGCGGATCCACGTTCTCACCTCAAAGCTGTAGGCTAGGAGCGGCATATTTTGTTTTCGCGCTGTACATACATCAATGGCTAAACCCATGTCATCGGTATACATAGTGTATACTATTGGCACTGCTCTTATCGATTCACTTGTTATGATTCATTTTCTACCGTGCCGAATTATGGGACCAACAGACTAGGACCTGTATACACGTAGGTTACTAGCGAAGGATTCCACTCATTTTCAACCTGCTTCCAAGGGTAGGTTTATCAAGGAATCATTCATTATGCCGGTGCATGGAGCTTCTGAGATATATGTGCGAATTAGCATAAAGCTTGCAAACCTGCTTCAGCCTGCATGCTCATAAATAGTTTAGGCCAGCTGCGTAGTAAAGAACATACATTATGGCGAGGCTGCCCAAAATAACAAAAAATAATGTCTCTGTCCATGCCCCTAAGGCGCGTAGTAAAGAACAGCACGTAATGGATAGTTCGTTCTGCGTGTTATCATATTCTCTACAAAAACAAGTGACGAACTATATGGACGCTAGACGTGAAGCATCGCACAGTTTAAAAAGTTCGTAATTCACGTCAAGCCATCGCCCAGCGGCCAACCACTACTGTTCTGCGAAATAGTTGTATAGAAATCGCTAAGCTCTTCTGCCACTGCTTTTTTTGCTGAAGGACGACTCTGACGCGACGAAGTTAAGGCCCTGGCCATGGCTCTTCTGGAGGGCCGAAAAGTACGTGGCTGTGCAATGGTGACGTCAATGTCGCCCAGTGGGTGCACGATGATATCGTAGTCAGACACGTCCAAAGTGGTCAGGTGTCTGTTGCCAACCAAAAAGCCGAGGCGAAAGACAAAAATGAAGATCAGGATGCCCGAGAGAAGTCCCAGCATCACGATGAGCATGCACAAAGCCACGTGGGTCCCTATTTGGCTGTCGTAGAGGAGATGCATTGTCTGCTCCATGCTGATCGCCAGTCGTGCCGGTGGTCCGTACCCCAATGCTTGCATGGGCACCATACCGAGGTGATGGGGGTTGTAGAGGTTCTGTGGCGGGGGTAGATGCGAGGCCTCCGCGTGGAACATCGCGGGCTGCGAGTAGGCCTGGTAGTGGGGCGGCGCTTGCTGCACGGGCTGCGGCGGGAGTGGCACCGCATGGGTTTCCTGGACATGCGGAGCATGCGGTAGTAGACCCGGACCGGTCACCGCCTCAGCCGTCGCCACAGTTGGCGGCGGTGGTGCAGCTGGCACTGCCGCTGTGGCCACCGCAGCCGCTACTGCCGTCGCTCGAGGTCGCTGAGGCAGAGCTTCACCGCCGGCAGCACTGCCCCAGTCCACGTTTTGAAGGGGCCACTGCCATGCCGCTTGCAAGTCTTCGGCGTCAGCGACGTGAGACGCAGAGGTCACGGGTCCAGCCGGCTGCTGCATCGTCCGTCGTCTTCTGAAGGCACGCGTAAGTGCGCGAGCAGGTGAGCTCAAATAGCGATATCGTCTTTTTTTTTAACTCGCTATTGTGCCCTCGCGCATATACAGTTAACCAGTCTCAAGTAAAAAAAAAGAAAAAAAATGAGAGAAGAATCAGATTTTTGGTGCTGTTAAACAATCTGAGGGAATTTACAGCGATGCACGATACGCCACGCTTTGCAACAGTTGTGCAATTTGAAATTTTTGATAGTTTTGGAAAACAACATTTCGGCCGACTGGTCCTTATACCTGATCCCCATTAAACATTATCACCTTAATATTCTTTTTAATTGAAATAAATATTGTACTGTGATAGTCATCGCCATCGACATGCACCTGTGCGTTGTGCGACGAAGACAAAGAAGAAGTACGCTGGGCTCGCCGTTGCAAGGTCCTGTCCTCACAGCTCTCCATCTGAGCGTCAATAAACGCCCTATTACAATATAATTAATTTTATGAATTTTTTGTCGTGCAAGGGAGACGCGTACAATGTATTTTCGCAGATACAGACGGCGCTCTACACGCCATGGTACTCGACGGCAGCCTATCACGGGCTATACGAATAGAAGTGACGGTAAATGCATTAAAGGCGACATATATTTAAGAGACCTTTTTCGGTTTGCAAGTATCCCAATGAAGTAAAGTGAGATACTCGCATGGGTGCTTGACATCAGAAATGAACGAATTGCCATGAACCTAAACAAGAAACAGCTTTAGAGATGCATTTTATGTATACGAAAGGTACTATTGAAACTATCAGGCGAGGCAACAAAAAGTTTAACATCTTCCGGTGTTTAAATTAGATGTAATTCCTTTTGCGTGTCAAACGCCCGGTTTAAATACGTCCGTTAGGTATGCGTGGTCGTCAGTGGCGCTTCAACCTAGATATCATTCATACAGTTTCGCGCATATACACTGCCAAGTTTGCTATGCCGACCTCCTTCCAGAGAACCCTTGGATACATACACTCGACGACGCATTCCTATACTGAAAGGATGTGGTTTTTCGTCTTGATGCTAGGACAGCAGTGACAATTCGACGAACGTGTACAGCGCAACGAGGTGGAATACACTGCGAAGTGCCAGCAGTTCATGCAACTACCAACATTACAGACTGTCGCGGGGCTCCTCGATCTAGTCTGGGAACAAGAGAGCTTGGTCTGCAAGCATGAAGCGGTTATCCAATGTTCTCTGCCTTGGTTTCTGACTAGAAAGCTTCAAGCATCGCTTTTGAAGACCGGAAGGCTTGTCTCTCAAAGATTCCTTGCGTTTGAAGCTACCAACTGGTAGTTCATGCCGGATTGGCTTGCGCTTTGCGCTGCCTCGAGAGTTGTTGCCCTAATGAAAAATATATTAGACGGTTCCTCGCAGAAAACTTTCCCTTCTAATTTTGTATCATCATTCTGTCACGCACAGGCACGTAAGAGAAATTTGGGCAAGCACCTAGAAGAATCCAGAGAAATGAAGTTAAGAGAGTACACCAAAAGGAATAATCAGAATTCAGGGTAGAATACCGCGTATTAAGAAAGCATCACAGAAAGCCCCACCACACATCTTTTCAGACAGATTCCATGCTTAGAATGGTATTATATCGTATTATGTAACATGGTATGGTGTTGTATAATATGCTATATAACTTTTAACGTCCCAAAGCAACATCGGAAATGAGGCGCGTAGTCGGGGAGGGCTCTGGAGATTTCTATTACTTGGGGTTCTTTAACTTCCGTGCGCTGATATTGCGCAGTACACGGGTGCGCTGTGTTTCGCCCCATCATAGAAACGCGGCAACCGCAGACGGGGTTGTAACCATCTCCTCGGGGACACTGGTAGAATGCCATAACCACTGATGCCACAGATGTCACACTCCAGCAAATATCTGGCACATAGTTCACCAGACCCTACCCAGCGCTATTTGGGCTCACGTACTAGCGCATCCGCCAAACTAGACCTGTGCATCCAGGTGTGCTATAACGTACAACTAGTATCCTTAAAGCACTGTTTGCCATTTGAATGCAGAATATGGCGGCTACTTTTGCTTGTTGCTCGTATGGCATTGGTTTAAGTAGATGAGCTCACAAGAAGTGTGTAAACGCATAGCATATATAATAGGCTAATTTCAGGCAGCGCTATCAATGATGCACGAAGATAGCTGTTACGAAAACGTACTTTCTTTTGCGTAGCTCTACCAAACGTGGGTGCAAGACAACCTTTGAAATGTTGAGTGCTTCGTTTCGCGCCCGACTTAATTCGTCTCATGTCCTTGAATCTGACTTGCCCATTTCGTGGTGTTATTGCGGTGGAAAAGGTATAATAAAAAAATAGATGCCCACAGACATAATGGCTGCTCCCTCTTTTGAACGCCATGGCTGAGCAATTTGTCTGTGTTTGCAGAGATTTCACGTTACACTGAGACAGATGTAGTGCATGACATGTACTATAAAAGGAATCTACAAGTCGCTCCAGTGTGAAAAAATGTAGAACCAAGCGCTTGACCGAAAAGCCAATCATATAGTTTCGTAATTCTTAATGTGTTGTGCGTGTGCGTCGTAAGAAACAAATACCGGGTACTGAATATATTGCGGCGTGAGTGGAAGGTGCAGGCTTTTCAAACAACAAAAATAAAGGCAGATACGCACATGGAACGCGTGGTGCAAGTGTTGAAGAGATGCATTCATGACCTTGAGTGACGCGTACAAACATACGTACCCTAAAAAAAGCTATTTCCTCCTGCTTCTGGGGGAGGCGCTGCGATCGCCGCAGGTTGCAACCGTGTGGCACCTCGGCTCTTCAATGTTTTTTGAACTGTGTGCGGAAATATTGTTCTTTTGTGTACGAAACAAAGGACAATGACCCAGTGAGTACCTCCAGTGAGTGCGGAGTGATTTTCGTAGATCTGAAGTCATCGTTTTTCCGCCCGCAACAACGTTTTCTGCGACAGACTGCTAACCCTAACAACACCCAGACGCAGCTCAGCTGCTGCCCTGGCCGGGCTGTCAGGACGCACCATGCCGAAGCCGGCGCCGGTTCGCTCACACCCGAGTGGCGCAAGTGCGGGAGCTGTGGGTTCATCAAAAAGTGTAGGCACCAAAAAAACTGAAAGCAGCCTCCAAGAAAAGGCGTTCCGACGCCCAACGCGCGATGGAGAGGACGGAACGCATCAGCTGCCGAACGCGGACGCTGAGAGTGGTCTTTCTGTGGGACTCACTAAGACTAAGGAGCAGCACGCAAGCGACCAAATGGACGTACTGAAGACGAAAGTGAGATCGTCGGCGACTACGGCGACTGGACTTTAATCAAGAAACGGAAACCTCAAAGGAAAGTGAAGCCTGAACAGCTTCGTCTTGAACGGGTAAGTCGACCCCTCTTTCCACTCTCGATCAGGCCACTCAACCGAGTACATGTGCATGATATACCTAAACAAGCCATTACAGAGGCGTTAGAAATGACCGCAAAAAGTTGGGAATTGGCAGATTTGGCTGCTTTCCGCTACGATGTGGTAGCAAATCGCGTCAAGGTCACTGTTAGAGATGAGGAACACGCAAATAGGCTCACCGCATTAACGCGACTGGCCGGGAAAGTGAACGGACGCGTCTGCACGTACGAGGTCACGATTGAACGAACGCCAACACGAGGCGAGGAAAAAAGTCGCGGCGTTATCAAGGTGCGTCCTGGTCAAACCATTGAGTACATCAAGGACCACCTAAGATGTGAAACTGCAACTATTCTTGACGCGCGTCTGCTAGGAAAGACAAACATGCTGCTGTTAAAATTCGATACAGAGCAGCTACCCAAAAGGCTCGTTTTTGATTACGAAATCACAAGGGTCTACGAGTACAGACCGAAAATTATTGCCTGCTATAACTGCCACGGACTGGGACATATTGCTAGGTATTGTCCAGCAGAAGAGGTTTGTAAGGAATGCGGACGGCTGCACTCTAAAGACACAGAATGCGATCAAGAGTTATTCTGCGTCGCCTGCCAGAAACCGGGCCACATTTCAATCAATTCGGCTTGTCCTAGTCGTGTACCAAAAGAGCCTAAAGAAAATAAGCAGAACCCTGATGCAGTTAAGGGAGAAGTTACATGGGCAGACAAGGCGCGACAGAACTCGTCGACAGAAACTGCGCTGCCCCCTGTTTACCAACAACAACTGGAAGAGTTGCGAAAAGAAAATCAGCAACTTAGAGAAATGCTGGAGAAAGTCCTTGCAAGGCTACCACCGGAACAAGACGTTCATGCATCTCAGACGCAGCGGCAACATGCTTCAGCTTCGCCCACTGGGCAGATGCAACGCGTGCGTTCGAAAAGCCGGCCCGGACGGTCGTCCAGTCGTAAAACAACTGCAAACTCCATAAAGCACCAACATACCGAAACATCACTGACTCAAACGCCAAAGACTCATCAGACGACAAAGGCACTTACCGCACAAGACTCGGCGTATGCGCAAATGCTGAGCATCATGAGGCAAGAGCGACACAACGAGACACAGCGTCTAGAAAAAAGCCTGCGGGATGAGTTTCAAACGATAACAAACGCGATACAGACTCAGATTGAGGCAATTTTTATAGAGTTGCACAAAAGCATCCAACACCAGAACGATGAGCCAAAAAGACGTAAGCCCGCAGAGGCGCAATAAGAATCAGATCAATATGTCTACAATGGAACTGCAGAAGTTTCACGCAGACTGGACCTACCCTAAGGGAACAAGTTAGAAAATTGAAGCCTCTGGTCATCCTTTTGCAAGAAACAAGAGGACCTTGCACTATTCGGGGTTACCGTACATTTCAGCAGCCTACCATATTTCACCAGAACAGAGGAAACCAACATGCACAGGGTCAAGCTGCTCTCCTTGTCAGAAACGAATGCACAGCAACCGAATTACAAATTCCTGATCTAAGTAATGAGTTCAGAGAAGTAATCGCTGTTAAAATGTGTCCTCCTGGGCAGCGGCCCATGGTGGCAGTCTCCGTGTATTATAGGCCTCTGACTGGCAGTCATAATACCGACTCATACGGGTGGCTCGCCAAAGTCCTGGCCCTGTCAGGAAGCCTCCCCATCCTGGTGGGAGGAGACTTCAATGCTAAGCACCCGACTTGGGGCTACGCCACAGCTGACCCAAGGGGACGCATTGCTGCACGACACTGTAGAAATGTCTGGTCTGTACATATACAACACCCCGGACACACCAACGCGCATAGGACTACACGCCCGACAACGAGATACGACACCAGACCTGACGTTGGCCACACCAGGATTCATCAGGCAATGGGAAGTCGAACAGACAACATGGGGAAGCGACCACTTACCAATTTTGATCACCCTTAACCGAAAAAAGATTCGTGAAAAAAGGCAAACGGTTACCATCGACTGGGAAAAGTTTCGGACAGCCACTGGCGGCAACTTCATGGACTTCGCGCAATTCAGTGCCATGGTTGCGGAAGCACGGCCATGGTCCCGAGACACAATAATATGTGACGACACTACCACACACATGGATAGGCACCTTGCCAACTTGTGGCGAAAGGTCAATATCCTTACGCAACAATACAGATATAAAGGAAAGCGCCACAGGGATCTCATGAGCCTTAAGCGCCAATATCGACTCATCAAGGAGTACCAACAACAGCTCGAAACAGATTCATGGCACAGCACTTGTGCGACGCTCGGACGCAAACCCGGCCTTAAAAAGCTGTGGGGAATTCTACGAAGCCTGCTGGGGAAAAAGAAAAGCACACCACCACTGGCAGAGCTGTTCCTGCGCGAGAACCCAGCTGCACTCGAGGAAAAGGTGATCCACACGTTCTTCCCGCATGCTTCTGAGATACCCACGCCACCATTGCCGGCGATCACGATTGACAACACAGTGATGGAACTTGAAAAACCATTTACATTTGGCGAACTATTGGCAGCATTAGTCCACGGCAAACCGAAATCGGCTCCAGGACACGACGGAGTAACATGGCAGGAGCTCAGAAATCTTAGCGACGAAGCCCAAGATCAGCTCTTAACTATCATAAACGATTCATGGGAATCAGGAGTGGTGCCAGATGCACTAAAGCTATCATTGATATATCCCATACCGAAATCAGGGAAGGACCACACAAAACCAGAGAACCTACGGCCAATAGCTCTCACATCCACTATCTGCAAATTGATTGAGCGAATGATAGCCGCAAGAATACAGCATTATATCGAATACGTACAGCCTGGGTTGCATCCAGCCCAGGCTGGATTCCGTCCGAATATGGGCACGCATGATTGCCTTTGGCTGCTCCGCAGGGTAATCAACCGCAGGTCTCGCAAACAGACACCAGATTACATCCTCGCGGTTGATATGCGCAAAGCATTCGACAATGTAAACCAACAGGTAATCCTACAAGAATTAGCAAAAAGATATCCCAGCCAAAAAGCATACAACTGGATACGCAGCTTCCTTCAAAGTAGACCTATTAGGCTTCATGGCAAAGCTTCGGGATGGAGCCCCAGAACCTATTACTTGGATAGGGGCGTGCCCCAGGGCTCTATCCTCGGGCCTTTGCTTTTTAACTTGGCCATGACCCGCGTAGCAGAAGCGCTCGAGCGAGACACTTCGGCCCGCTTCACCATCTACGCAGATGATGTCACCATATGGACAGAGGCAGTGGATTACCCAAATGAAGAAGTCATGCAGACGGAGCTCCAAGCAGCAATCTTCAGCCTCACTGACAGCTTGGAAGCATTGGGGCTACAGCTCTCACCTGAAAAGACACAACTCATAAGCATAGACGGCAAGAATTCTACAAACACCAAAAAGCAGATTACACTGCATCTTGGACAACACAACATCACGTCTGCAAATGGGCAGACAAAAATCTTGGGGGCACAGATTTCTAGTTGCAACAGTCCTCGTAAATGGATTCGTACATTGCAACGTAACTGGACCCCGATGTTGCATATGATTCGCCGGATTTCAAACAAATATGGTGGAGCCCGGCAAAAATCGTGCCAAACACTGTCTAGAGCGGTTGCTGTAGGCAGGATTTTGTACGGGGCACCTGTCTATGAGTTTTCTAATCGCGATGTTAAAGACATCGAAAAGCTACACAGGGCCACTCTTCGCACCATTACTGGGCTTCCTAAGCACACGAGAAATGAAGAGCTGCTTAAAATGGTCAGCATACCACCCATACAAGACATTATAAGAGAAGCAAAAATAAGAATGCGATCCCGACTGGAAAACACGACCCAAGGGCAGCAGATCATGGCATGGGACTACCGAATCAACATTGCTCCGCGGCCCCTGGGGACAGACACTTCACCCCCGTGGGAGGCGCCGGTAATCGCACTAAGGCCACAACGACCTATTAGTAGACGGAATGTGGTAGCTAGGCAACTTTTAGCACAGAGAACTGCCCTCACAAGACCACTCAATACAATAGACATCTACACTGACGCTGCAATTAGAAATGAAAGGGTGAGTGCGGCATGGGTGTGTGTGCCAGCGCCTCAGCACAACGGAGTTGCTTGCCATATGGGGAGCCATAAATACCATTACGACCGCTGCAGCCAGAAAAGATAACTTCAATGGTTATCGAATTTTAACCAAATCATATGCAGCGATTGCAGAGCTGACAGCACCAACTACAGACGACGCAGTGGCCAAGGACATCAGAAAGAGGCTGAAGGGAATGCGGGAAGTTGGAATAGAAATTCAAATTATATGGACACCGGGACATACTGGCACGGACGGGGGAAACGCAGCCGCGCAAGCGGCCGCCGCGCAAGCGGGTGGGCTTGCTGAAACGTACAATGCCCCACACCCCAACTCCATGCCTACACCGACAGACTTAAATCCTTACCAAACAATGCTCACTAAAGGCTCCTCTGGCAGATCGATGATGCACTATGTACGCACAAAAATAAAACACGACAGTAAGCTTAGATTACATGAAGCGACACCAACGCCGGTGTTTGAGGACACGAAAGGGCTCACTCGACCACAAGAAATATTTCTCAACAAAGTAATAACAAACGCTGCTTACACACCGCACATACTTGACAAGTGGTTTCTCCGAAGACACGAAACACTCAAACACAACATATGCACGCACTGTCAGGAACAGTGTACAGCAGACCTAGAACATCTTATATGGCAATGTCCATCGTTTTCACAAGGAAGAAACAAAATTACGCATATTCCACACGACGACATGCCCACATTAGCAGGTCAGGTTATATCAAGCACCGAAATACAACACTCCATTGCTACATACGGCAGTGAGAGCGGCCTGCTTCGAGTAGTGTGAGAGAGGTCGACTCACAGCGCGAAGATCGGCCGCATGGCAAGCAACAAGCAACAGCTTGAAGAACCGTTAAGACGAAGAAGTTACACTCCCATCCCTCCCAACTCCCCAAGAACCCAAACAGCGGCCGAGAGCCATCCCTTCCTTTCAATAAAGGCTTCATTCATTCATTCACTCCTGCTTCTTCGCATCTGCTATTATAGCAAGTACCTAATGCGGAAACATGGCAAGCATATCCTGATTTGCGAGTCGTGAATCATAATTTATGCAGTGCCTCTTTTTTGTGTACCCTCATATATATAGCGCGCACTGTTTAAGGCGTATTTCACCTTGATTATAGAAGGGGGCTTGAAAGCGCATTTTTTACCAAGGCGAGTTATGTTGCGAAGCATGTACGAAGTGAAGACATATTTGTCGTCCAGGCTATGATCTCATAATTATCTGCGGCACTTTAGCGCCACGTCCACCAAATTCACTGAGCCTTCCAAGGGTCATTATTGTATTAGAAGCCAATATTATCCGTACATATTTCCGGTAATTCCACCAAAGATGACCTGTAGAGACATATGATTCCTTCCATATATTGTCATTAAAGTACAATTAAAGTACCTAAAAGATTCCTATACTTCCGCCATCGTCGGCACCGTCCACACCGAACCAACTAAAGCGAAGCGTATAGCACAAGGGACTGGAGTGTGTAGGTCTAAAAAACTATGCGTAGACGTCTCGTTGAAACCACCAAATAGGCAACGCGAGGTTAAATATCTTCCTTGTGCGTCACCGTGGATTAGGCGGCATATTTCATCGAAGAAGCCGCGGTGTTCCGCTGAGGCCGGCTATCGTCTTCCAGGGGCGATATCGTTTCTTCATCCATGCCTACAGCTGTAGGCTCGGTGAGGTCGTATCTTTCTGTGCCTTCAGCCACGTGATCCGGAATCGTAGAAAAAATCTGTTCTTGGCTTTCAAGGGCCGCCTTAGAGAAGTATCGAGGACGCGTGACCGATCCAAAAGGCCCGTCCATCATAGCCAGGCCAATAGTTATCCCTGACATTATAGCGACAGTAAGAAATATCATGAGAATCAGTCTTGTGCAGGAGACTGGATCTGGCTCGTCGTCCAGCACTTCGGTGTCATCGTTGGCTCGCTGGAGTCCGGCATTCATAAGGGGAGTGGAGGTCGCTCGCCTCTTGTCAGTGAATTCGAGAATTTCAGTGTTCAAACTGCTTGGATATAAGCTGTAGTCGTCGTGTAGAGTTTTCGGCGCCTCCCGAACGGTGGTGGGGCTTTCTCGATCTTGTGAATCCATAGCAGCCACCGTCGGGGCAGTCGACCTCAGTAGATGGCACACCTCTTCTACTTCCTCTTTAGAAAACCAGAACACGGCACACAGAGGTCAGCGCTAATCGTGAACATATGTATTTTTAACGCGAGGGTGTTAAGGATCCCCTTGGGGCAGAAAAGCAGGCGTAGCCGCCGTAGGTTGACAAAGGCGTTGATGAACGTGAGCAGGAAGAATAAAATTCAGCAACATTTCAAAGAATGTTTTTATTAGCAACTGAAATTGTTACCGAGGTTCCTGTCGTGAAATAAAAGTAACTGAGCTAAAAAAAAAAATGAAGTTGGGATTGAAACGCAGCATCCCGGTTCACGAGACGGCCACCATGCTTGGGTACAGCCACGGGCCTGTTGTTAACGCCATTCAAAACTTCTTAATAGAAACAAAACGTCTACCTTGCTAATATGCTTTGAATTTTTAATCTGTACATATAAATCTTAGTATTCTCCTACTGCGTTCGTTAGTATTTACTCTTGTTTGTTTTGGTTTTCATATTTACATTTCCTTCTCTATTCCCTAGCATTTATTTCTACTTATTTTTGCGATGTAGTTATACATCTCAAAATCTAATATCTCTGCACCCCAATTCTTGGCCGATCCCCCTGTGTGGGTATGTGCCATCAAATTAGAGGAGAACAATAACAACGACGAGACGGCCACGCTGCCCATATGTAGGCAAAAATAGTTTTTGTTTCCAGGAAACAAAACTATCTTTATTTGTTTGCACATGAACAAGGCTGCTACTCGGCTACAGCAGAGCGAGTACAAATTGATCAGTGTTAACATTGACTCTGATAAGAAGGAAGAGAAAGTAAATGAACGTACTTAAGAAATATGGAAGGGGGACGACTTACGAGGCGACAGAGAAAGTCACTTAGGACCGTTGGCGCGAGATCAGCGAAACGAAGGAAAGGACCAAGAAGACGGGGCGGAAACCTTGGGTAAGGTTGCCGTTTAGGAGTCGACCTCAGTGGTACCCGAGCCGCTTGTATTGACAAATATCGACGAGCAAGACATTTCCAGTGCGATGGTTGCGCGCTCTGCTTTGTTCACAAGGGGCCGCTACGCTGGTTATGGGCCGTGCACGCACTGCACATATCCACGTGTCCATCAGATGGAATGTGGTACGAGAATCTATGAGCACCGGACACTCCGAGAACACGTCGAAGAAGAAGAGGCCTGGCCTTGTGACGTCCAATTTCACGCTCAAAAACTGCACACTTTATAGAAGAAACAAAGTGCAATAATCAAGAGCACTTCATTAGCCCGTGTTAGATGGTCTCCCGTTGCCACACAAGATACAGTTAATATTGTTTTTTTCCTGCGCTCCATCGTAGCATGAAATCCCGGTCATCATGACGGCCTTTCACAGGCAAAACTCCTGAGTGGAAGCGGAAGAAATTCTCGGATCACGTTGACACAGGAGCCCCCTGAAACGTTTGAAAACATCACTCTTGCCTAACCCTGTGAGGGGCTGCCAATGGTTAAAGAACTTGCGTCAATAGATAGGTACAAGCGAAGCGTATCATTTTACTAAAAACAAGTATTCCCGAGAGGAGAGCGCTAGCAGCAGCACCAGAGCCTGCGTTACTTTTTATTTGTAGAATGTTGTCATCTCATGCCGTGGGTCACGAGGCCAATTGTACCGAACTACGATGATGAGTGGCTACCGCAAAGAAATCGTCTTTTTGGCCATAAAAGAAAATAAATGTTTTGGGTATTAGCTTCAGTTGTACGTTCACTTAGCCAGTCAGGGAAGTTGTATAGATATTCTAGGGAACAGTCATATATTTTATTTGCAATAAATTATTAAGGTTCACATGCGACGTTCTGTTAATTGGCCTCTTCATATCTTTGTCGACAATAAATTAAAGCGACTGCTTCGAGCTGTGTTTTGTGTTCTTTGGAGGAATTGCGCCCAGCTATCGCAATATGTCTTTTTCATGGAACTTGTGATTAATTGTCGATCTTACCCTGACCTCGTGGTACACGTAATGCATTGCATTACGTACAATTTGAAGCATTTGCCAAACAATCCCATTTTCATGTTTCCAATAATGAGCTCATACATTTGCCTCAATGCTCAAAAAGGTGCTATTCCGGCGCTACGGGCTTGGCCGAAGAGCGTCACATCAAACTTGCCCACGATCTGTGTAGCTTATGTGTAGCCCATGACCTGTGTGTAGTACTGCCACATGTTCTGTATCGCCATTGTTTCGTGTTTAATACTATTTTTTTTAACATTCTATATTTGTTACAAGCCAGCCCATACCACAGAGAGAAATATTTGAAGTATTCATGGCCGAGCTGAGCCAAGTCTAGGTTTAGAATCCCAGATGGCGTGAACAGATCAGCTTCGCAGGCTGCTACATGAGGGGATATGTCATCCCCGCAAATTTGTTTCTGCTTTGGATGGAAACACAAGAACATTGACTAGCATTCCGTCTCATTCAACCAGACCGTGTCCTGCGAACCTTTCGTACAATATGCGTCAGCATCCTGCCGTCATTCTACTGCCAGCACATCAAAATTCTAAATTTTGTGACACACACACACACACACACACACACACACACACACACACACACACACACACACACACACACACACACACACACACACACACACACACACACACACACACACACACACACACACACACACACACACACACACACACACACACACACACACACACACACACACACACACACACACACACACACACACACACACACACACACACACACACACACACACACACACACACACACACACACACACACACACACACACACACACACACACACACACACACACACACACACACACACACACACACACACACACACACACACACACACACACACACACACACACACACACACACACACACACACACACACACACACACACACACACACACACACACACACACACACACACACACACACACACACACACACACACACACACACACACACACACACACACACACACACACACACACACACACACACACACACACACACACACACACACACACACACACACACACACACACACACACACACACACACACACACACACACACACACACACACACACACACACACACACACACACACACACACACACACACACACACACACACACACACACACACACACACACACACACACACACACACACACACACACACACACACACACACACACACACACACACACACACACACACACACACACACACACACACACACACACACACACACACACACACACACACACACACACACACACACACACACACACACACACACACACACACACACACACACACACACACACACACACACACACACACACACACACACACACACACACACAAAGGGCCGGCGGCATGCGGCCTTCTGTGACTGTAGCGCAATGACCGACCTTGTGCTCTGTTTTTTCATGCTAGGTGTCGCGAGACGCGTTTTTACCACTTCCTTTTTAGAGAGAGATGCGCTGAGATTAGTCTGCAAAGCTCGCAGACAAGCACAACTGCTCCTCTATTTTCCGGAATTTTACACCATACCTTGGTTGGTTTATCTTGATATTTCTGCGCCGACTTTGAATTGAACGCTGCCGACTGCAACGGGGATTCATATTTCGACGACCGTTTATACTTGGATCAACCTTGCGCAAGCATTGTGCAGATCACCTAATTCAACCGGTAATTTATGTGTTATAATCAGTAATCATTGAAACTGTTGCCGGCAGGACCTGCCTCGTGCTTGAAAAGGCACTCCGCTTTGACTTCATCACGATACATTCTAACCTCTACTTGTACAGAGGATGCGGTGGGCTCAGACCGGTAATTTAT
The DNA here is from genome assembly GCF_055883805.1 of Amblyomma maculatum. NCBI lineage: Eukaryota > Metazoa > Arthropoda > Arachnida > Ixodida > Ixodidae > Amblyomma > Amblyomma maculatum. The sequence goes on along the minus strand of NC_139345.1, from coordinate 54,093,443 downwards.
AGATGCCCCTCTAAGAGAGTCAGCCTAATTGATGCGTCTTCACGCCTTTACTCACTGTTTCCAATGGGCAGCAGTGCGAAGGCTACCAATGGAAGGTGCGAAGCGCGATGTTCTAGCGCGTGTGCCTGATCATGCATTGAAATAAACAACGCTGGTCCGCTGCGCGGCGAAAAGGAAGCCATTGATGTTTTAAAACTGGGTTTGCGTTGCGTCAATGGCGTTCAAAATGCCTAAAGACACAAAAAGGAAAGTATAAAAGGTAGGGTTTATGTGTAGGCGCTGCGCCGTAAGTAACATTTACAGTATTCAGCACGTATAAAAATAAGTAACTTCGAATATGTTCAGAGCACAGTGACCGAACCATTCTAGAAATCTGTTTTAAAAATTATCATGTGCGGCAGTGCCCACGTATTTTCGTCACCTGGCCTTACTCGCGAGAAAGAGTTAGCTATGGACCGGAGCCGGACATTCGCAGCTCCATTACATTAGCGGCGGACATTAGCGGCATTGTCAATACGCTACGTCTTGTTAGCAATCCGTTTTTCTTTCTCTCATAATTCTCAATTCCAGCATTATAGAAAGTTGAGCAAAGTGCACATGCAATACAAAACTCGCGCGAATGTACATGTGTGCGTGGCAAAGCCCCTTTATTTTGTAAAAGAAAAGCTATCTCTTCGAGTAAGAGATTTAAACTTTCCAGCAGTAGATATGAAAGAGTGTTGCTTTCTCAAACGTGTTGCATGAGAACTAGTTCCATTAAATCATGCAAAATAACCGTGTCAGAAAACTTTATGGCTGGACCTGACATATATCACTAAAAGCAACGGCCCAAGAATGCAGCGTAAGATTTATATTCACTTTTTGAAGCGGGAAATGTACAAAGCAGAAAAATAAAAAAATCTTCCGCTTTGCAGCGAAAGTTTAACTGCTGCGTTCCTCAGGTGTGAGTACCAAAAATTCATCTTCGATGCGATCGATCTTCTTAGTGACCGCAGTCCATTGTACCTGGAATACAAAGAACGCGCAGACTTTTAACACTCTACGGGCCTTAAGCAAAAGGGAGAAGTTTATCTTTTTCATCAGTAAATATCTAGAAGCGTAGAATATTGAGTCAGAAAATTCTACCACACTCAGGTACAGTTTTAGCGTAAAGTTCGGAAAATGACTACTTTGAAGTGAAGAGAATGAGGTTCCTACTCAGTACTACGTTGCGCCTCCGCTCCCCTCCCAACATAGAGCCTCCCTCCACTGCGCTGCTCTACTGTGCCGCGGGCACTTTATCCTGTCGCATCACGCTATGCTGTATCTACGAAGCCCAATTCCACGCGTTGCGCCTCCTGCATTTTTCATCCACACAGCATGGCGGCTCAGCCGTCTCTGCGTTCTCACCCTCATGTTGCGCTACTCCTCAAATGCCTTATATCTCGCTCTTAACATTGTAGACTACATCCTTCTAGCTGTCACGCGGTGGTACTCCCCTCTCGCTCGGTCACACATACTATTTCTGCCCTCCCCGCCGCCTCGTTCCACTGCTATACTCTTGCTAGCTGTGCGGACACATACACGCAGGCCTACACCAAAAGCTTTCACATCAAAAGTGAATGTTCAGCTTCACTTACGGGGCCTCCTGTATGCCGATGAGACCTCCTGGAACGACGGAATGGCTTTGTGCTCTTCGCACGCCGCCTGTACTCGTCATTACGGTAGCCACGCGTTACAAAGGGTTTTGTAGAGGCGGTGTCTTCCCATTCAGAAGTCCAAGGAGTCACTGAGCCATCCGGGGTCTCGTCACTAATGTCTATCGTCCACTCGCGAACATCGTCTGAAATCTTGAGCGTGGTGGACTTACTGCGCCTAGTTCGGAAACTGCTCCGGGAACTCCACCGTCTTCCAGTCTCGACCTTCCGTTGTCGATCCTCGATGTTCCCCCGCTCGCTGAGGCCCCCTGACGCTGATGGACGTGCGACCACCTCGAGCGGCAGCCGAGCTTCTGCTCCTTTATCAGGGGCCTCTGTAAGCATGTCTTCTACGTCGCTCCCTCTATTCATCGCCGCGACAAATACCATGGCCCATATTGTGGCACAGACTGCAGCCGCTGTGAGAACCAAGGCTAGGCTGTATCCACTGTTCCCACGAGGCCCATTGAGAAGTGATGCGGATGAAGTCGCAGATGGCAGCTCCGATACAGTTTGGCCCAAGCCCGTGTGCACAGGGTGAAGAGCAGGCGGCGGCGGTCCATGCAGGGCAACAGGAATGGCACCTATCGCTGCCATCTCGTTGCAGACCATGTCAAATGTCGGTGGCGACTCGCGTCTAATCGGCGTACTCGGCCAACCAGTACCGTGGTGTTGTGGCTCGGAGCGAAGCATTTCGTTGAGAATTCTGCCTGTGTTTAACTACTTGTAATCCTCGTAGGTGCCCACGATGCGCCTTTTTTGGAGGAATGTGGTAAGACCTTGCTTTCCGGTAAGCCTCCAACGGCGGCTAGTGGTGCTTCTTCCTCTTCTTCTCACCTCTGTGCATATGGCGCATGCCCACAGTTGTGGGGCTGCTGACGCGTGCTGTTGGTTCTTTTTCTGGTTAGCGACTTAGAAAAGAATGCACTTCTTTTTGGTCGTCCTTGTGCGAGATTGACAAAAGAACCAGACTATGCAATGTGCGATCGACAAAGCGCAGCAAAGCCATGTAGCCTATATTGAAAAGCAAATTTGGCCCGGGTCAACTCCAAAATTTGACCCAGGTTTTCCGAAATTCGACATCTCCCGAATTGAAATAAAATGAATGTCCAAGCATAATTGACTGCAGCCAGTTCGATGTTTACAAGACATTTGCCTTTACCAACCACCAAAATTTGGCCCAGGTCACCTGAAGGTTGACCAACGCAAATGCACTGAGTGAGTCGTGTTTTCGCACGAGTTACTGGTTTAGACTGTTAAACGCCGTTATTTTTTCTGCCCTTTTTTGTTATTCCTCTTCCTTCTCTTCTATATTTTTTTCTCTCGTCGGCTTGGATTGGCTTGAAGAGGTGAAAAGGCTACAACAGGTCTTACGTAACCTCTAGAAATTAAATGTATTCTGCTGCCTTGCCTCGTATCCCTCTTGGCTTAGCATGACATTGGTTTCACTTCTTTATGCTTAGTGCTGACTTGAATGGGACGCCAAGCCAAAGTTAACCAAGTTACGCCGAACAGGGGAACAAATACTACAAATAAAGTTACAAATGTAACGAAGTTCAGTTAAACGACGAGTCAAGGCGGGCTTTCATATACGGCCCTCGTCATAACAAGTATTGAAACGTTTCAGTGCAGCTTCCCTATTCCTTGCTTGTGCTACATTGCTTTTCTAGTTTTCGGTGAGAGAGAGAGAGAGAGCAGGACTTTTTATTTATTCGGTTTTCGGTGAAGTTCCGGTTCGACAGCGACGTTTTAAACATATTTAATTCAGAACTTGGTCGTTTAACTAACGTTATTTCACAAAATGAAGACTGGTAATAATAAGTTACGTACCAAAGCAGCTTTTTTCACTACAGCAATGTGCCAATTAGCTAGCATTAGCGCCGGAAAGTCTGATAATATTTCGCCGGAAATGAAAGATGCAGAAGAAGTGCTGCATGGTCGCATTCCTTCCGGTCGAAAGAAAACGTGAACGTGACCCCCGCTGGAACTATTTCGGTGCACTGGAGGCCATGAACAATTACGGAAATTTCCGACTCGGCGAAAACGGGGCAATTGACGCTCATGACTTCTACAATACCGTCAACGGGCGCCGCTACGCTCCGGAGCTGGCCGCATCGACCGAGTTCAGCATCTCTTCAATTGCTAAACTAATCTCGCACCACGCTAATGGGCCTTTCAAGTCTTGCCAGTCTCACCCGCGGTTGGTGTCGCTGGCTTCACCGTTACCAGCAGCACCCTCGCTTATGCCACTGTCCGTCGCTGACTGTGAAGATGACTCCTCCAGCACGTCTCTTTCCAAAGGACTGAGTTCCAAGGGACTCGACTGCATGCCGCTGATGGTCTTGGTGTTGATATTGTGCTTGTTCATCACTCTTTGCATCTGGGTAACGGCGTTGGTTCAGAATGACCTTCGCGAGAGCTACGTCGATGCAGCAGACGATGTAGACGCCGGTGTCCATTTTGCACAGTTTGGTGATTTGAAGCCTTCAGTGGCCGCGGGAAACCAGGGGACAACGAAGATGCGAGGGTTGAAAATAACAGCCAGGACAGCGAAGCGCACTTCCACCACGCTGGACGGCACCTCCATGGAAACTGTGGGGTATCGGAAGGTCGACGATGTAGAAGGTGGCCGCCAGCATAATGCAGGCATCGATGGCAAGTACACCGGCGATTTGGTCGACGCGTGGACCACGGAAGATCTGGAGACGACCTTTGTGCGAACTCAGAGGCCCGTACATCACAGGAGGCGCTTCCCACGGAAGAACACTATGCGCCGTTCGACTTGGCGTGGTCCAATGAAGCGCATTCACCGACGCGTTAATGTAAGAACAACTCCTTCCTCCTAATGCCGTGCAATTTACCGACACCTATAGTGAGGCGCACATGTAAACATCTTACTTTGCAAAGAATGCGCGGCAAATGACACCATGTTTTTCTCATAGGCAGGGTTTAACGAGTTTAAACTTTCCTTGAAGCAGCAGTCAAAAATATTACATCATTGTTCTCCGAAAATTGTAATGCAGTTATCTGACTTTAATTAGTCTCTCCTTCTCCCTGGTTGCAGCTCAAATCGTGCTTAGTTGCAGCGCGACCGGAGGGGTACAGCTAACGAACATTTTTGGGTAAAAATTTTGCGGATTACTGCTGTGATACGGTTTCAGGAAAAGAGCATCTAGCCCTGTCAAACGAAATGTTTGAGTCTCATTCTGGTCCGAGGCTTGAACCTTGTAGAAAAAGATGCCCACAGCTGAGATGAAGCGCATACATCAGGAGGTTTGTCGAAACACTATAGCTCTGTCTCCAAGCGAAGTCCCAGTTTGACCTTGGCTTAGCTTCAAGGTCACTCGGGCGAAACTAAGCGGTCCTCGGGTTTGTACCTGTAGGAGTAGAGCAATCGCTTTAAAAGTTTTTCCTTGGGGGGTCCCGCTCTTGTTGTTTGGATTCTATAGACAAAACATTCCTCGGGAACTACTATGGAGGATATACCGGATGGGCTGGTGCTGGTTTTGTATACTGATGTGACGGACAACTAACCTTATTCTTTCGAGTTTTATGAATGTTTGGCCGCCTGATTGAGCTTCTGGCTAGTATCTTCATAGTATTTTAGAATGCATGCCATGGAAAATATTCGATATTTGGCCTCTTGGTTGTCTCAGAACGGCAATTCTGCTTCCCTACAGCAGACTACCTCTGTGACTTGTGACAACTCGAGTTGTCGCCGAACGAAAAAGGCTTAAACAAATCTGAATTGTTTCCTTGTGGAAGTTCAGTTCAGGTTCATTGCATAATTCGCCTAGAGACGGATCATTTCGAAGTTCAACATTGCGGTTTAAAAGAGTCGTTCTTATGAAAAGCCCCCCCCCCCCCCCCCTTTTTTTTTTTTGCATTAGTGGTAGCCATATGAACGTGTCTTCAGCCCCCCTCCGGCGTGCAGGTCTGTATTCTAAATGGTAATCATATATTAACATTATCAACGACCATAAAATCATTTTCGGAGACAAGACTTCAACAGACCCGTAAAGAGCTTATGATCAGTGGCGATCCGAAATTGTCGCGCTTAATGAAATACCATGAGGTGTTTTTATATTTCGAAGGTTGTGGCGAAAGCTCTGCGGTCAACCTATGCATAAACCTTCTCGATTATTCCCACTTTTTAAAGCCATAGGTTATCGGTGGTTGCTGACGTCCTTCATTTGGACTTAACTCTGCTCTCAGGCCTTATGAACAGCAATAACAGTAGCTGGTAGAAATGGCAGTGAGGGAGGATTTCAACCGATTGCAACAGTTGTTCAACCTACCGAAAATTTTAACATCCTTAGTTCCCCATTGACAGCCACAGTAACTCTCTACCAGCCTGTATCTAGGTTCAGTTACAGGACAGGTGCTGCTCCTAGCGGGAACGTAATAATTATTCAGTGCTCCAAGGAATTCTTGTTGATTTCTTTTTGGTGTTTCGTGAGTACCCTTGACGTACGCTGTTGATGGTTATGTTCACGCGTCTTTCAACTAAATTTTCGGGAGCCGAAAGAGAATTCTTCCACAGGACGAAGAGCTTCCTCTGAATCCAGCTTCTTGTCTCTCACGCTCTGTAAGAATATATCAGATACGGATGACGCTGCTTTAATATAGAACTTTTTTTTTTTTTTTTTTTTTTTTCAGGTTCGGCAACATACGGTCCCACCTGTTGATTACGCCGAAAAGGAGGGTCTCAAGCCGATTGGAAAGGACGAGGCACGTTAAAAAGAAATTCATTTTGAGTCCTTGTCTGCCCCTTTTGGTGGGCGTTGTTTTGGGACATTTTATAATTTGAATTCTCCGAATAATACTGAATAAACGTGTTTAAAAGCAGAAGCTAACATGAAATGCCCGCTTGGACAATCGTTTTTCTTAAAAAGGTTTTTCAAGCATGAAAGCCACTTTATGGGACTGTTTTTCATTATAGCTGCATCGTCATCGTCATCCCTACTATCATCATCATCATTATTATCATATCGCTACAATCATATTTATCAACCAAATGCACTATAATTGTCATCGATAATGTCAACATTATCATGTAACTGACTGCATCGCCGTCGTAATCCTCACGATAGACAAGAATTACGATCGGTTTCTCACGACCCCGGAGTGGCCTCAAAGTTTGCCTACGTCCTGCAAGTTATGCACTGTGCGAGAAAGAAGGTGAGGCACTACACAGAATATTCGCAAGTTTCCTATGGTGCTCTCAGTAGGAACCCATGCGTCGTGACAACCTGTTTCTTCCAATAGAGTTTGGCGGATGAGGCCTTGTGTTCGTACATCAGTTAGTTTCGTGGGTTTTTGCGAACTAGCATTAATAATAATAATAATAATAATAATAATAATAATAATAATAATAATAATAATAATAATAATAATAATAATAATAATAATAATAATAATAATAATAATAATAATAATAATAATAATAATAATAATAATAATAATAATAAACAGTAATAATAATAATAGTAGTAGTAGTATTAGTAGTAGGTTCGCAGAAAGGGAGCTTACGAGATATATGAGCTGGCCTCTAGCTCCTATATCCCACAAGTGGAGAAAGAGATTTTCGTTTAACCACTTTGCCAAGAGCCAGCCGCGGCAAGTGGGTTGTGGCAGGTCGCGGTCATAACGTGACATATAAGAGGACATAGACTTTTTCTACCAATGCGGTTTATAATGCGAACGCATCATTAATAAATAAGATATTATTAATGATAGCACGACAACAGAAATAAACACGCCGGTGTGCAGCAGAATAAATGCAGATTTGTCATTATGTGAATGTATTTTATGGGCGTGAAAAATGTTCTTGAAAAATCAGAACTGTCATGAGATGCATACAACAGAGATGCGTTGTCTCGATTGTAAAACTATCACTCGAAACGCGAGTCATGTGCTATGCATAGTTGGCGAAAGCGCTTCTCTTACGGTGTCATTTATCGCAGTTTCGAGCATATCCGATGTCGAGTTTTCCAAGTCGAACTCAGTCCGCAGAGCCCTTGGGCGCGTGTTCGCCGACGCCACACTGCCGCCGCCAGTAGAGTGCGGCTTGTGGTCTTGACCCCAGGACAGCAGCGACAAAGCGAAGAACACGGCCAGCGCAACGAAGAGGAAAAGAGCGAAGTGTCTGCAGGTCAACTCGCGACGTGACAGGTCGTCACGCGGCTTCTCCATGTAGTCCTTGACAAGGACAGTCTGGTCTGTAATCACAGCTGGTGGTTTATCGTGATCTGCCTTGGCCCTTTGTGGCGACCAGAAGGACTTGGGCTTCACTTTCGCAGCCCGGACAGCCTGTCTCTCGATGGATTCTTGCATTCCGAGGTAACGGCTTGTGAAGGGGTTCTAGTTGGGTAGCGTTCTGCACAGTCTCGGAGAGTTGTTCTACAGCAAATATATTGAATGGATTCTTGAGCGAACGTCTTTTTTCTTCATACTTCAGCTGTGTTCTCGCTCGTGACAGGCATGACAAGATTTCGGGTGCATCTAAAAGAATCCACGAAAATGTAGTTGAGATAGTACGTTCGAAGAGCGTATCCGGTATTTAGTTAAAAAAAAAAAAAAGAGTAGAAAGCTGCTAATTGAGACAAAAACGCATCAAAGAGAGTTCTACTCGAAATTATGGTAGGCAGACGTCAAATGTCGACACATGTCTAGGAAATACCAGACAAAGTTGTCTTCAACAAGCTTGTCTGCTTTATTTGTCCGTCAATTTGTAAGCCGGCGCAACACTGCTATTTCCGGTTTATTGTGCAGGGAGAAGGATTGAAGCAAAATTTGTAAATTGGCTGAAAAACTAAACGCCTCCTCTTTTTTTCTTTTTGCCACGTAAAGGAATTCACGTGAGCTGATGATAACACACATGCCTATTTAAACATCTCCAATTTATCAACATCTTAGATCTTTCTGAGGAGGGCATTTTGTAGGACATGGCAGGCTGATGTGTCTCAAGGCTTCGCTGCCAGATTCTGCCATCCATTTATCTGCGCGGCCTAGTTTGGCGTTTAATCCCATCATCACATTTTGCCACGAACCGAGTTCAATAGGCAACTGTTGGCAGTTCTTCTGTCACACCCCCCATTGAGGAAGAAAATTTTGGAGAAGCACTTGCAGGGTCGTAGCCTCAGCTTACGGCCGTCAGTTGCTATAATTTGACGCCATCATATTCGGATGCAATCATATGAGTCTATTTCGAATACACCGCATAGCCATGTTTCACTCATTTAATTACAGAATGACGTCAAGCCCCCATAAAACAAATTAATAGAGACCAGTGGGAGATCTGACAACCACTCTAATCAGGAGTTTAGGGAATTTAGTCTCTGGCAGCGGCATGATTTAGGTATTACGGAAACTCTGGTGATATCGAATTAAAAACAACAAGCATTTGAAAGAAATATCCAGTTTCCTATGCTCGTCCATTGCGCCTTGTTAATGCAGCGAAAAGAAAGAAGGAATGGCCGATGCACGATCGTGGACCCCCTTGCAAGCTCATGCACTAGAGCGGCTAGGTTTAGAAGGTATATGATAATGCAAGAATTCTTCCCTTTGGTCTTAAAGTGATTTTCAGAATGCCATGTTGCCTTGGAGAAATAAGGGTTGTTGATTACGCAATGTCGACGCACTTTTTACGCCGCTACATAGTCGTTCATCGCGGGTGAATTTATATCTTTATAAGCCTGGTCTGGTGATCTCCTTATTGTGAGCATATTGCGCTGAGTCCGAAGCGACCGAGCATTTTCTGCTTTTTTCTCGCCAACAATTATCCTCACAAAGATGGCGACTGCTAGAAATTTCAGTTCAGCAACTTCGTTTGTTTCTGTCTTCTGTGGCGGCTATATCCAGTCGTCGTGCATGCCCTGCCATTCAATAAGTTCGTCTTGAAACAAAACGTCCGCCTGCGTAATCTTTATGTTGTTTTCATTCTCTATGTATGCTCCCAAATTTTGAGTTTCATTTTATTGAAACATTTTAGTTTTGTCTTTACAAAATGAAAACTAAAGGCTGGCGATGAAAGGCACTGGCCAGAACGTGACAGGGTCCCCTCATCCCTCAACAATGGTGACAGTATTGTAGTCGAGGGTCGGTTGTTCATTGTGAACAAGGGAGCTGTAGCGCTCCCGAAACGTCATTTGTTTTAAAATTGACCATGGTCAGTGACCAGTGAATCGATCAACAAATGGTGACAGTGATGATTTGAACATCAAATGATTAGAAAATAGCCAAAAACAACAGGGAAATAAAACATAACCCTTGCAACATAGGTCATTAATCCAAAATAATTGTTTGGACTAGTTGCACAACACTCGTAGCAAAGTTTAGAACAAATAAAATTTCTTCAGACGAACGAAAACCAGTTATTACTAGAATAAAATGTTACAGCTCACATTCAAACACTGTCAATCTCTAGAAAGAGAACTAAATTTGGTACAAGGTATATAAATCAGCTAGAGTCAACTGAAGTGATAAGCAGTCGCTATATAAAGAAACCAGCATATCAAAACATTCAGAACACAAACAAATCATCAAATATATAAACCAAAATACATTCACATGAACGAACACTACCACGTAACGCCCTTTTCAATGTTTTAATAGAAGGCGAATTTAGGATTTCAGCTATAAGTGTTGTTATTTAGAGTGTTAGTAATAAGCTTTTTTGTACTTGGTAGCTCGTAGTTAGTCTCAATATGTGGCAATGTGTAAATGAATTTTCTCAAGGAAAAGCTCTCGTTCTCCACGATATAAACATTATCGAAGCTCTTGTTATTTTATTTTCTTGGAACATGTATGCAGAGAGCAAGTTTGTATAAACAGAGCTGATTGATATAGAGCAGTCAATGTTTATCAATGAAATACCTCATGCTCTAATTTTAACATAGGCGTCACACATCCCTCTTTTTTTCGTGATGGTTCATGTTTCACCATCGAAACGCGTTGTTTTCTCCAGCGTCAAAAGATGGTAATTTAAACGGTACTACATGGCTGCGTGATGTTTAATCTATACCTGCTAGGAATTAAAATGTTTTAATGCGTCAACTGCTTGTAATGACCTTAGCTCAAAACCCCCATTTTTCTCATTCAGTCATCAGTCTTACTGAGTCCAAGCTATTCTTATATTAGCTTTTCCTATTACTGTCTAATACTCTTTCTTCCCCACTTATTAAATAAAAGAATATGGTCTCGATTGCGGAGGTGAACTTGGAACTACATTCTCTAAAGTCCTAATATCGCAGTATGTTGTAATTGAAATAACTATTGAAGGGTTTCTAGTTGGGCTAGTTGATAGTTTTAGTTGATAGTTTGCGCTCCTGTGTCTCGTATCGTTCTCTACGTCGGATTCTCTTAAGCGCAACGATGTTTGAACATCAACTTGAACATTAAAGGGTGCTTTTGCAACTTCAGTGAATAACAGTATAAAGACAACAACGATTGTATTTAGATGGTTTGGTTTGGTTTGTGGGATTTAACGTCCCAAAGCAACACGGGCTATGAGAGACGCCGTAGTGAAGGTCTCCGGAAATTTCCGGTCTCCGGAATGTACAGTGTCATCTGTAACTGCGGAGAACATTAGCCTAGCAGCTACCGCCTTTTTTTATTTTTGTTATAGTATTCGCAAATGAGCATGTTTTCCGAACAAATCCATCATATGTGAGTCCTTATCGTGGCCTATATATATATATATATATATATATTTAACCTCGCCAAAGCGCGGTACTCTGCACTAGACTCTAACGCAAGTCGGACAAGAGAGCAGGAAACATTCATTTCTTTAACAAGCGTTGAGGTGCCGGCTAGTTGGTTATACATTTTGGAATAACAGCGCGAAGGACGAGGACGAAGATCAGATTTCTTGCATCGCGCCTTCGTTGCAGGTGACTTCTCTTCATCTTCCGCGAGGGTTTCTTCGAGTCATACCTGCTACTTGTAGTATTTCCATTAGAAAGGGCTCTAGATGCCCCGGACCAGTCGTTATCATCAGTTGGAGCTTTCCAGATCACTTCCTGCTTCACTTTCTCACTCGAGGATTTTCCCCTGGCGAAATATATGTTGTGACAGAGCCCAACTGCATCCACGCAACAAACCCTTGAGAGCCGACGTCCCTTCCTACTGAGCGTACCTTAGCGTCACCATAGGTAACCCAATCTGGATCGACGGTACTGACGGGGAGTTTTCTACCAGCTGAGGAAATAATGGTGGCTCGGAGGCTTCGTAGACGCCACTGTCCGCAATTCACTGGCCCGAAATGTCGCTGTGCCCGGTTAAGAAGCCTACTCTACGTCACCGGCGAAACCTCCCTTGTCTAGCGTGCCGAGCAAGCAGTCAGATCATCGGAGCCCTTTGTATCTATGTCGAGGGCTCTTGCACTTAATGCGCTAACTGACGGCTGTATGTTAACGAGGTACGTGTCTGATAAAACAGACGTAAAGTTTTTGGATTAGTGATTGAAAAAGTCGCAAAGTGTGAGCGACGAACAGCAATGGGAGCTACAGGCAGCAGCCAATAACGTAGTCGCATCGTAACCTTAAAGTCAGAGCATATGTCCCGTAAATTTAATTACCTCTGGAGGTCATGATAATAGGAGGAATTTTCCTTCAACTTCTACAAACTTGCGGTGTTGGTGATGCCAAACTGGTCAATGTGTATAGCTCCCAGAATCAAGGCTGCTAGCCTGTGCACATCTTACAAAGCATGTCCATTGCACGTCACTGCTGATAAGTTTCTTGCTGATTGGCTATTGTGTTGGTCAGCTGCCATGCTGTGAGAAGACATGTTATGTCCTAAAGTCACTTCTGTTCATGATTGCTTGGTACGGTAAGATATCATGGCCTCGGCTAGCTAGAACTAGTAGGTTACCAAACCACGCAGTGTTATTACGGTGCTATAACAGGTCTGAAAATTATCATAGAACTCTCGAAAGAATTAGCGTTATTGTACACTCATCCCCAATATGTCGCGTATTCAGTGTTGTGGGACAGTGCTACATCAACGCTATCTTAATATATATGATTGGTCCTCTCCGACAGCTTATCCATCAAGGGCAAGTGATATGTTACCGAGCAGAGGGCAATGTACTATCAACTGCAATCGCAGACGAAACAGTTTTAAAGTATGGACTGCACAAATTGTATCTGTCACTCATTTCACGTGCTTCATACAATTTCATTCCGATAATCGATTGCAAAGGATGGCCAGCAAAAGAGTAAAACTTACATGTCCTCCAAATGCGTTAACAGCAATTAAATTTTTGGCATTGAATTCTGCACGTACGTTCTGGAGGTGCCCATTCTATTTCAAATAAATAAAATGAGCTAAATATTTTCACAGACTGTGTTTTTAAAATCAACCAAACATTTATCAATGCAGAATTTGATATCTGAAAAAACATCTTACGTCAAAAAAGAAGTGGCTATTCTCCTCTATATTACTATTCAGAATGTTGAGCGCATAACTTCAGGGGATATTTTACAAGTTTTTTTCGGAGCACTCTCTCGTGGTTCCTTCTGCAGGCTCCTCGTTGTGCTCCAAGGTATCATTTGCAGAATCCACAACAAGCTTGCGATACACATCAGTAGCGGTGAATTCTCGCTCGTTGTATTCCGACGTTACCGGCAGCTTCGGACGAAGCTTAGCCGACCGGAAAACCCACAGTGAGACAAACAGGACGATGATCGCAACGAGCGCAATAAGCAGCGGGAAATGCCTCCATGGCGCGGCTCCTTCCGGAGTCTGATGCTCTTGCTTCATGTAGCCCGGGATGATATAAGACTTGACACCGTCGTATGGGCTACCAGAGGCCTCATTTGCTTGGTTTTGATGTGGAGACCAAAATGACCGCGGCAGTCGCGGCCGAAGCCTGGACGAATGCACTGGCTTCGCCATATCAATGGCGGCCTGTGGACCACACAGCACGACATTTTTCTTGTCTTCCTGTGACTGTCGCAGAAGATGCGGGCCCTGGGCCATTGGGGCCCGCAGTGGGCAGCCAGTGACTGCGGCAGCCTGCAAACAGTCTTGCTGCGCTCTTCTACACTCCGGTGGCAGATGTTCTTGCTGAGGCTCCTGCTCCATCGGGGTCTGTATAGTCAGGATTGAACTTCCTCTTCTTTTTCTGCACAGATGACGGCACGTGCGTAATAATTTTTGTTCAAGATTGTAGCATTGTACTACCTTGGGCAAATATCCTGGCAAGGATTCTTGGAGGGCCAAGCCGTACACTGGGTGGCACTTGGCGGCAATCAAATGGCGATCGAGAATCATACCTGTAAGAATCCCTCCCTTCAGGAAAGGATGCACGAGGTCATGAAATAAAAAAAAAAAACACTTTTCGATTCTATTATGATCATAAATTGATTGACAGGAAAGAAAAGGCGCAGTATCTGTCCCACTTGTTTCTGTGGACACCTAAACCGCGCCGCAAGGGAAGGGAGGGAGGTGGAAGTGAAAGTAGAAAGAGAGAAAAGGCGCAGTATCTGTCCCACTTGTTTCTGTGGACACCTAAACCGCGCCGCAAGGGAAGGGAGGGAGGTGGAAGTGAAAGTAGAAAGAGAGAAAGAGAATCCGGGGTGGTGCAGTGGTAAGACGCCCGACTACTGTGCCGGAGTTCCCGGGTTCGAACCCGACCACGGCGGCTGCGTTTCGATGGAGGCGAAACGAAGTGGCGTCCGTGTGCTGTGCGATGTCAGCGCACGTTAAAGATCCCCAGGTGGTCGAAATTACTCCGTAGCCCTCCACTACGGCTCCCCTTTCTCTCTATCCACTTTCACTCCCACCTTCCTCCCTTCCCTTACGGCGCGGTTCAGGTGTCCACAGAGCAAGTGTGACAGATACTGCGCCTTTCCCTTCCTATGAACCAACCAACCAACCAACCATCGAAGCGCAGCCGCCGCGGTCGGAATCGAACCCGGGTACTCCGGCACAGTGGTCGGGCGTCTTATCACTGCACCACCCCGGCGGGGCTCTCATTTCAATAATCATCATGACTAACGGCACGCAAGACAATATAAACACGAAAAATATTGGATAAGAATTATGGGGGCATTTAGCTCCGCCTTTAAGGGTATGAAGCGAGTGTCGAAGGCCCCCGTCCGCGGCTCATTTTGTGGCCCTTCATGCGCGTACATGCACTTTACGGCTCACTTAGCCACTGTGATCTCTTAATTTGAGCTTGTGTTTGTATTGGAACTATCTCACATATACTCTTTACCATGCAGCCATAAGCTACTATATCATGAAAAAGACCACACAGATATACATCACCGCTTTAACGAAGCCGTGCGACCCTGTCTGCATGGCCTAGCTTTGGTTTGGGGGATATAACGTCCTATACCAAATCAGGCCATGAGAGACGCCGTAGGGAAGGCTCCGGAAATTTAGACCACATGGGGTTCTTTAAGAAGCAACGGACGTACGAAAAGTGGCCGGCAGCGGAAAGAATTCGATCTCGTATTTTTGGGCACATCAGTCGAGCGTCTAATTAACTGCACCACCACGGCGGAGTGCATACCCTATAGGGCAGCGTCTCAACTCAGGATTAAAGGACCTTGAAGGCCGGATCTGAATCTCACCCTCCCTTCCCAAAGGCGAATGCCGAGTTTGCAGTTTACAGCTCCTGCACACTCGGCCATGTACTACATGGTATCCTGACGTCACGTAAGCCGACGACCAGTCAGCGCACGGCCATGCCAACTGCCAACGGCCATTTATTAAAGGCTCATGATTTTTCGCTCACAACGCCGACGCCAGACTTTCTGGAGAACGGCTTTCAACGCTGTCACCTATCTGGCAGAACCACAGCGTAGAGCTCACAAAAATGTTCTGCTTTGCCAATACCTAATGCAGACTGTCAGTGAGGAAATAGCCAAAACACTGCGTAGTAGTAGCTTCCGAACTGTGAAATCCGATTCGCGAGCAGCTAAGCTTACAAATGAGCCATGTCACTTTATCACTTCTTTCTGTATGGGCTATGTTGAGTCTGTCATATTATTTATTTATTTATTTATTTATTTATTTATTTATTTATTTATTTATTTATTTATTTATTTATTTATTTATTTATTTATTTATTTATTTATTTATTTATTTATTTATTTATTTATTTTAAAAATGCTGCAGACTACTTCTGGAGTCCAAGCAGGAGTGAGGAACAAACATGTACAAACCAGAAATACAAAATAAAGGCAAACAACTTAAGTTAAACATGCATACTTTACAAAGAGGCAAGAAATTCCGCTTCATCTTTACAATAAATAGACAACATTCTAAGGCAGCCTATTCCAATCGGACCTAGTCTTGGGGAAACAGGAATATTTATAGGAATCAATAGAAGCCTGGTATTCTTGCAAAAGTTTTCTGTGGTTAAAGCGTGTGTTAGCCCGTGATACAGGGGTCAGGTAGCAAGCCTTGTTAATCTGCGTCTTATCGCTGTATAGGAGGTATAAGAACTTCAGTCTGTATCTCGATCGTCTAGATAGAAGGGTCTGAATGTCCCGGAGACTAATCATTTTCTGTTATACGCTTTCTCTTCGTCTGTAGTGGTAGCAAATAAAACGGACAGCCATTCTCTGAACCTTTTCCAACTTTTCTATGTTTGTTTTGGTGTAGGGGTCCCATAGACATGACGCATACTCTAAAATCGGTCTAACCAGGGACTTGTATGCAGTAAGCTTCACCTGTGTTGGGGCTATCGCCAATATTTTTTGAATGCCCCATAGGGCCTTACGTGCTGTAAAGCATATATTATCAATAAGTTTGTTCCAGTTTAATGTTGATGTGATTGCGGCACCTAAGTATTTTAAAGCTGGTAGTCCGTTTATTACTTCCCCGCCAATATTATATGTGTGATGTAATGATTGCCTCTTGTTTGAGATGCGAAAAACAGAGTATTTTTTGGTATTCAGAGCCATTTCCCACTTTTTGCATCACCTGTGAATATCGCTAAGATTCTTGTTAAGGAGTTCTTGAGCCTGTGGTGACCTGATCGTTGTATACACAACACAGTCGACTGCAAAAAAAGTTTGTCTACAATGCCAGGATCTATCTCGGTAACAATTTCATTGATATAAGTAAGGAACAAAACCGGGCCGAGGACAGATCCCTGGGGTACACCAGATGTCACAGGAATGATGTCCGAAGTAATATTATTAATTTTAACATATTGTGCACGGTTGTCAAGGTATGCTTATATAAAACCTATAAGCATTCTGTTTTTTTTTTTCCAACTTTTTAAAGCTTTTGTATAGGTTTATTGTGTGACACTTTATCAAACGCCTTGGCAAAGTCCAAGAACAATGATCGATTTGGCCTCTGTCGTCAATTGCCACAAAAAAGACGCGGCAGGTAGTAAATAATTGTGTGGCTGTGGACAGCCCATGCCGAAATACGTGCCGAGCAACTGACAATAAGCGGTTTTCTTCTAAATATAGAACCAGTTCCCTACAAATTATATGTCTCAGTAGGTTGGAACTAACTGAAGTTAACGATATAATAGATTACATATTTCTGTGAAACAAAAATTTAAATTAGAGATTAAACGTCCTAAAACCTGACGCGAGGGGCAGCATTTTTTGTGATTCAGCCGTAAAATTGACAGGGGCTCACTCCAAAAGGGCTACGGTTATTTGAGTCGCTTTTAAATGTCACCGTCCATGGCATGTTAGTAAGTGGCGCAAACTGTCGAGTCTCTGCACACAGAATTTTTTGGGGGGCTCAAAATAATACCCGCACTTATAATTGACAGTCCGTCTCAGTGTACGTAAGGCTTGAACAAAGAATTACTTACGCTACCCGTGAGGTAATGTCATTTTGAGGGACACTTATCACTACTTGGTTAGCAGCTGCGTCTTCCGTACTTACCGCGGTAGAAATTTGCTGATATTGTTACGGAATGTCTTGAGCGATACACCGCCACAAGAGCAGTCAATGCCTATATAAAGCATTTGCGTCGCGCTTACATTGTCGTCATCTCCCAGGATCCACTTACCAAAACTACTTACCCTCTTAAATACTGCTTCGATGCCGCCACAAAAGTGCCTGACGACACATAAGAGCTACGCTTTTAGATAGTGCTGCCAACACTACTAACCTCAATAGTTTCACATCAGTATTAGATTGGCTTCAAAAAAAAAAAAAAAAAGAACCCCTGCTTGAAACCGAAGGCCATATTCCATAAGGATTCATTATCCATTTCATCTTGTTTGACGTCAGTGTAACAGCAGCATCAACGAAAATAGCAAGCGGCTAATCACAAAAAAAAAAAAAAAAAAAGACAGCGATAGACTTTGCCACTTGTAGCATGCGCCGCTTTGGGCCATATGTCACCTCTTCTCGACATTTTGAAACATCGCACATACCCACATGAGGAGATTGGTTATAACAAAACAAAACTGCCTAACTTCACGTCTTACTGGAGGAGATTGGCCAAGATTTAATGGTAAATGCACGGAGCTAAGTCTTATGACTTCGCCTTCCACTATGACGTATGTTATAGCCTGAGTCACTTTAGGACGTTTATTCCTATAAACCTAACCATAAACCTATAAATATCTATGATGCTTTCAGTTGATCACTATCGATAATGTGGGATGCTCAAAATCTCTATCTGCTCTTAGAGCTGGCGCGCGGTCTAAAAAAGAATGCTAATATTTTAATCTTGCGACACACGAAGAGAAAGAAAAAGATGTGTTTTAGCTGCATTTATAACGAGGGAGAAGAACAAGAAGAAGATCATTTTCTGTACCATGGAGACCTACCAAAACCTGCAGTGCATTTACAACAAGGCTGCTTACCCTCGTGAGTTTTCCTGCTCCGTCAATGGCTTTCGCAGATCACCGGAGCGGGCCACGTTGACCGAGTTCAACCCTGCCTCCGCTGCTCAACTGATCTCGCCAATGAACCTGGCGTCCTGGTCCCCTTCCAAAGATGATCCCCTTGGGAGGGCTTCGGGTAGGTCTCTCGTCGAGCAGCTCCGTATCGCAAGCATTGGTACTGGGGCCCTGTTGGCCGCTGTGTTGGTGATATGCATCCTCATCGGCCTTGTGATTTTGGCGGCGGCAACGACTGAAAGCAAACTGCGCGACGACGATTCTGATGCGTTGGACGATGAAAACGCCGCTCTGCACTTCGAAAAGTTTGGAAAACTACGGCCGTCTCCGGACGAGAATCGACTTCAGACGACCAAGGTGACAGACAGCCTGAGAATTCCGCTTGAAACGTGGCCGCCGCCACCCAGGAAGCGCTCTTCGTTTCCATTCAAGAGTGTTGGTGGCGGAAGAAAAATCAGCGATCATCACCGGAGTCGCCGAAGCAAAGGCAGAGGCACGAGTACAGGGGGAAAAAAGCTCGAATACAAGAGAAAGACGCCTGCCCCGGAGTGTTCTGAAAAAGAAGACGCCACCTTGGCTCCCACACAGATGAGCGTTGGAAGTAGACGCCTCCTTCCATCAAAGAAGCCGGGCCGTCACTCATCTCGTCGGAGTCGACACGAGCGAGCCCATCAAAGCCTTCGCGTGAGTAAAAAAAATGTTTCTTTGAGTTTAATGTCCAAAACTAATAAAACCGACTATTGCTATCTTGTGTATCTCTGTTCACATAGACAATGAAAAAAAGGTAGTTAGTTTTAGCATCGGCAGCATATTGTCACATAGCTGTGACAAGGCCGCACGCAGCAATCGAACAGGCTAGTATACTGCGCTGAAGTAAACTCTTGCTGACTTGCGAACGCAAAACAAATAAGCAATCTGAGGCGGCGATAGCAGCAAGCGTGCTCGGCGGTTGTTGATCCACGAAATACCAATCGCACCCGTCAACGCTCAATTTAAGGGCGGCGAAGAAACGTCTAGATGAAGCCGCAAACGGTGACTTACATGACCTGGGAATATTGTAGAAACAAATGCGAGTGCTGGAACATTCGCGATACATCTGGGCGCATCATGCACGACAAACAAAATGATAAGCTGCGTATCACGACAGCGAGCGTGAAGAAACAAAGAATACAAAATCGATCCACGCTCTGGAATCACGACGATAAGACCGCATGCAGGCGGCTTTCGAAAAAGAGCAAATAAAGATTTGAATGGTTCGCGGCCGTATTGTGAATTGGCCCAGTTTTTGAGGAAATCCTCTAAGGTGGAGAATTGGCAAAATAGGAGTTTCTGATGCATCAACGCAAGTGCAGCTTCATGGCTAGAAAGGAAAGCTAAACAGATTTCTCAGAAAACTTCGTAGTGAAAGACATTTGTGCTGGTCCGGGGTTCGAAGCCGTTACTACTGCCTGTCTGCGGCCCTCGCTCCATCAACTCAGCAACTAGGATGGCAAGAATATCAAATTGTAGAGAGAGACCAACAATTCCAAATAGGAAATGTGTTGGTTCATTGTTTACCGGTAATTGTCCAAGTTTGAGTAGATTTGTAATAAAAAAATAATTACTTATTGCCACCCACCCAAACGCAGCCGTGCCGCTACGAAGAAAAATTGATTTCACAACAATTTGGTATCAGGGCGGAACTCCGTCCTGGTCCGACGTCTGTAGACCGGCCTCGAGTGGTTGGGTCCTGGCCTGGTGCAGGCCCTTTGCCACGGGGTCACCAAGTTCCCCAACTTTGAATCAGGATGAATTTTTCTTTACTATGAAGTTTGTGAGAAAGTCGTACTTTTCATTTGCAGCAGTGGAGTTGCATATGAGTGCATTCCAGTGCGTAATTACTCCCTTAAATTCTTGCACTTGGAAATGGCTTAAAAAGAATGCTTTTTTTATGTTCGTAAACTTTGCGCAGATGTGAAGGAGGCTGATATTACGTATTAACAGTACAACTTTCTTTTTCAGATACAGCAACAAGCGGTTCCACCTATCAATAACGGCCATAAGAAGACTCTCAAACCTGCTACAAGGGACGCAGATCATTAAGAAAATGTCGCATCCTTCAAGTTCCCTTTGCGGTCATTGTTTGTGGTGAAGATTTCCTCACCGAACTTGAATAAATGCCCGTTTATAGACGCACTGAGATAAACTCTCAATCGCCCATTTAATCAGCTGTTCTGAGCAGAAGTTATTAACGAGAATGACTAACATACTACTAGCAGCACCAGTGTGACATTCCGGTTCTGTTAATATAAGCAACACCAACCAGTAACGCGGGATTTCGTGAATGGTCGGTGCTGCTTATCATAAAAATGCCACTCCGGTGACAGTTGAAAAAGTGGCACCTTCTTGCAGTTTCGGTTCGAACGAGCTGATCCGAATTTCTTCTGCCCTGCTGGAACAAAAATTGAGACATCAGGTAATCATGCGCAAATATGGCGTGTTTAGTCGCACCTGCAGAATGCCGCCTGTATGTGAGGTGTGGGCTGCGACAGATTGTTGCAGGCACTACGCGAAGCTAAAAATATCTAGCAACCGTTTTGCTGCTAGTACTTGGCGTAATATTGTGTCAATGAAATTGGTATGTTTGCTTATCAAGGTAGCATGCATACACTAAAACCGAACAATTCGCTTCACGTGTCGAGACTGTTATTGCCGCTGTGTGTATCGCGAGGTGTGCAGGGTAGTGACGCCGTGAGGCTGAAATTCACTTCCGGTGATTCTAGGAGCAGCCAGTCGCGAAAACTTCGAAGAAACGTGAAAGTGCATGGGCTAAGTATACCCGCGGCCGCCTCGTTAGGCAGTCCGGAGCCATCGTTTCGCGGCGACGCCAATAGATGGCGCTAAAGCGCTCACAAAATGGTGGCGTTTAATTTACCTTCCGTGATATGGCCTATATCGCACTCTCGCGGTGTGCTGCCGAGCAAACCAAGTCAACTTTTAAAGCAGCTGTTATGTTCGAAGAAATGCGCTTTTGTCTGTGTGGTTCGCATGGCGTTGCAGCTGCGCAAGAACACTACTATTGTCAGCAGCTCAGAGGACTCATCCTTCCATAGAATTTCACTTTCTACGCAGCCCTGGATACATCGCTCTAGAGAAGTTTTAACGACTCCGTACCCTCAAAAATTAAATTTTTAGAAAAATCAGAACTTTGCAGTATTGTTGACTGGCTTAGTATAATTATCGCTTACATGAGCCCTCATATATCGACCGGCCTTTCAGGGACGGCGAAACGGCTTTCTGGTCTGGAAATGTCGTGTACGCATTCTGCTGCGATACCCACGCGTAAAAGATGGCCTCGTCGGGGTAGCGTCTTCATCATCAGTGGTCCAAGGAGTCACTGCGCCATCTGTGGTGCCGTCGGTCATGCCTATTGTCCATTCGCGAACGTCATCTAAATTATTGTACTCAGCGGTGGTCCTGCTAAGCTCACTTTGAGAACTGCTTCTGAAATTCGGCCGGCCTCCCCCTTTGGAGGTAGGTTGACGATCCGCTACATTTACTTGATTGCCGACGCCGCCTTGCTCTGGTGGCCCTCCAATGTACTCGAGCCCCGCCGGGGTGGCGCAGTGGTTACGGCGCTCGACTACTGTTCCCAAGGACGCGGGATCGAATCCCGGCCTCGGCGGCCGCTTTTCGATGGAGGCGAAAAGCAAGGCGCTCGTGTGCTGTGCGATGTCAGTGCACGTTAAAGAACCCCAGGTGGTCGAAATTTCCGGAGTCCTCCACTACGGCGTCTCTCATAGCCTGAGTCGCTTTGGGACGTTAAACCCCACAAACCAACCAAATGTACTCGAGAGGCAGCCGAGCGTCTGCGCCTTTTTCAACAGAATCGGTGCGAACGCCTTGCAGGTTACCCCCTCTGTTCAATGCCGCCACAAACACCATGGCCCATATCACGGCACAGAAAGCTGCCGAAGCGACCACTAAGACCAGGCTGTGTCGACTCTTGCTTCGCGGCCCATTGATAATTGAGGCTGTTGAGGTTGTTGAAGGCGGCTCCATTCCGGAATGACCCAAGCCCCACGGTGCAGTGTGAAGAGCAGGCGATCGCGGTCCCCAGTGGGAAACGGGAAGTCCTCCGGCAGCTGTACTCTCGATGGAAGCCATTTCTAAAGCAGGAGACATACCGTGTCTAACCATGCTAGGCCTTGCTGCACCAGGATGAAGGGGCTTGGAGTAAAGCATTTTGTTCAGACCTATTCGGTTTCCGTAAGCGCGCAGATTCCGTACAGTCATCCAAGAATCAACAGTCTTTAGAGTGAAGTAACTGAACCGTATTTCAGTGACCTCCCTGCATCGGGACTCTTGTGTCTTCTGTGTTGGGGGTTGTTGTTCTACTCTAAATTAATGGGTACGGTTCAGTACGAAAGGAAACTGGCTTCTTTTTTCTCGACTTCTGCTTGTCCTCTAGCGGTTTTTCTGAGTACGAGATGGACTGGGAGCGCACAATGAAGTCAACGACAGTAGGTTAGAACTGATCGCAATATTGTCACGTACTCTTCTTGTTTTTATGCATCTAAGTGAATAAGCCATCAATTTGGTGGCAGTCTACTGTTTCCGAACCATCGGTTACTTTGATGCTCTTCGTGCAGTAAGATAGAAAAGGAAGTACGCCAGAATCGCTTGACCTATCGCGTTCTTTTTTACCTGGTTCCTGCGTGCTTTTGCTTCCTTATTTCCAAACAATTCTTGATTCAGTTTTCTTACTCAGTTATATTTTCTTCCATGTGATCTTTATTCATGTGCACCTAAATTCTCCTGTCTTCATTTGTATCTCTTCAGTCATTTTCTTTGGATTCCTTCACCAAACCATGGCTAATCTCCTCTCGTGCACATGCATCATTAGTGAACAGTGACAATAATATTGTTATCCTCAAACAAAACAAAACATAAGCAGAAAAAGTAGCGATGCACTTTAACGAATCTTCATGCAAATAAGAAAATCACAGTATCAACACACTTCGACATTAGTCTGCTTGGTCACTGACATATTATTCGCTAGACTGCGTTGTGCACCTCGCTCTAGCACGATAGAAGAGGGAGTAGAACCAGCTTACGTTATTGCAAAAAAGGAGGCGTTTCAACAACTCCTTCTTCAGACGCAAAGATATTATTACATATCAATGCAGAACTGAGTACAATCACAATGTCTCTTATACAGAGAGCTTAGAACCTGTTGCTCTTCAGGAAGGCAATTTCGGCGGGGTCAGTCAAATAGGTACCATAGAGCATATATGCAGAATAAAATACCTTCTAGCGGAATTCTTGCTGGAGCAGCAATTACTTGTAATCACGCAAAACGGACCTGGGGCCAACATGAAATTTATCAAGAAAAGCAGGCACCACTGTTCGAGCCACGAGTGCAACCACCCGCCTCTAACTTACGGACCCACAAATTCCCGAATGGGTCAGCGATTCAACCCCGGGTTTGGAAAGCAGCTGACGCAAAATCACAGCGAGGGGAAATTTTTAAAGATGTCACAGTTGGTAAATGCTTGTTTGCGCCGCTAGATCATCCTGATAACAAGTGTATCTTCCGGGCTCATCGGCGCCGCATTGGGGACATTATCCATCTCCACATCTATTCGCCGCCCGTTCGGGAAACGTCTAGCCGACGCTAAATTGAAATGATGACGTCATCTGTTGTGTAGTATGTCGTACCTTGAAATTAATGATGACGTCTTCAGTGGTATAGTATATCGTACTTTGAAATTAATGACGACGTCATCAGTCGTGCAGTATGTCGTGCCTTGAAATAAGTGTCTATGACGTCATCACATGGTAACGTTATGGCCGAATGTGACGTCATCATGACGTCACATATGGGCATTTCTAAAACGGAAGTGACGTCATAATATGTCACGACTAGTGATGACGTCGGAGCCGACCCCGCCGGGCCTTCGATCCACGCGTCCGCGCGGCGCGGCGCGGCGCTTCCTTGAACACCGTACCACAGGGTTGTTGCTGTGGCTGTAGGAAGAAGGAAAATACACGGGTCTGCTACTGGCTCTGTAGCTGAGCCACCTCCGCTGCCTCGTTTGGGACAGATATGTATGTGCAGGGAAGGGGCATTTGTATAAGGTCATGCGTTGCCCCAGTCCTATGTAACATCTTTTTATCTTGTGTTGACAGAGCAATTTATAAGCAGGTTTTAAAATATTTAGGTATGTTGATGATTTCTTAGTCATTTTGGATAAGGGCTCTGGAGTGATTCAAAGTCTGGAACAAGTCCTTTCTATTTTTAGAATACAAGGAAAAGGACTTAATTTTACCCATGAACTACCTGTGGGCAACAAGTTGCAGTTTCTGAATTTAAATAGAAAAATTTGTTATGGGGAAGTGTGTTGGAAGTATTTTCCCATGACTAAAAAAAGAGCTACTTCCATATGGTTCAGCCCATTCAAAGACTGTTAAAACAGCGATTGCTTCCCTTTGTTTGGAGTCGGCCCTGTTAAAATCATGTGAACATATGGCTGAGGATATCTTCAAAAACCAATTACAAAGGCTTCAGGTGGCCGTTTTACCGGTTACTATTATTTGTGGGGTAGCAGAGACTCTGCTTCAGAAAATGAGGGGAAAAAGGGACTGCAGATAAGTTGAGAAATAAACGCCCGCAAGTAATACCTTATATTAATAGAGTGGCGCACTGCCTGAAAAAGGTGGCAGGTAGGTATGAGGTGCCAGTTGTGTTTTCCGCGCCAAAAAAACTGGGTGGTTTGTGTGGACTAATAGGGAGGAGAAAGAAAGCACAATGCGATAAGAAGCATGTAAAGAGTTTTATTGGATGTGTGGTGGGAGTGATTTACGAGATTCCACTGACATGCGGTATAGTATATATAAGGCAGACTGGAAGATGTATCAATGATAGAATAAGGGAACATGAAAAGTCCATAGAAAATGGGAAGGGGTCAAATTTACCCCTGCACTGTCAAAAGTGCAAGTGTGAGCCATTATTTAGCAGGCTTAATATTGTAGGGAAGAGTCGGGACATGGTGGCCCGCGAAATTTTAGAGGCATTCTGGATGCAGAAGAAAGAAGACATATGTGTTAGTGAAGCCTCGCTGTGGTTACGCAGGAAAGAATTTATTTTATTCAGGAATCTTCTTGAGTAATGGAAAGAATTGAGTTTATTATCGGCCCTAAAGCTGTTATTTTTAGACACCTCTCGTGTATTGTGGCCATGTTTGTTAATTGATCCTTCTTTTCCTCAAATAAATGTACTTCTCATTCTCATGTACTTCATTGCTTCGTAGACATACTGGGCAGGTTACAGTTTTTTCTTTACATAGGGACTTCACAAGTGAAGTGTTTTGGTTGGACATGTCTTACTGCACATGTGTGGTGGTTGTTTGCTAGTGTGTGATTATGGGGTGGACTTTGTGACTGTCCTGCTTGGATGATGGTTCTGTTACACTGGGACGATTGTGGTATTAGCTGCTGGGCAAAAAAGGGGTGTGTGGAGATGTACTTGAGTGTAGAACTGGTGACTGTCATGCTTGGACGATGTTTATGTTCTGATGGGAAGAAAGTGCTACAGTCTTCTTGGCAAAGAAGAGGTGCGTGAAGAAGTTTTACCTGGGAGTAGAAGAGGATGAGTGGTAAAGAGGAAGTGTGTTCAGATCCATAATACAGTTGGTAGTGTGCGTCTGTGTTGTGTTTCTTCTCATGTGATTGTGTTTGTTGCGCCACATTTCTAGGTATTGTGCATTCATTCATTCATTCATTCATTCATTCATTCATTCATTCATTCATTCATTCATTCATTCATTCATTCATTCATTCATTCATTCATTCATTCATTCATAAACCTTTATTCATGGGGATGACCTGAGGCCTAGAGGGGAAGGGAAATATGAACCGCTTTGAACATCAGATGAAAATACTTCCTGTAGAATGCGCCACGTGTGTATGTTGATGCCAATGATACGTTTAGCAACGCCGAAGAGAACAATGAAGAGCTAAAGAATCGTGAAAGAAACATCACTCATTATGTCAAATACTACTTCCAAAATTAATTGAATGAACTTGTCATTGCCACATATTTGGAGTGGAAATACCGCATTATTTTGAATTTCGTCTGAATTCATAGAAAAGATTGGCCCACAACTAATTTCTGGTTGCGATATGTGAGGCCCGGAAACCAACTGCTGGACTCGCAAAATAATAGTACATATGAAAAATGGCGGTAATAAGCTATCTACACAGGCCTTTCTAGACTATGATGACTATAAAATACTTTAGTAAGCTAAGATATAGTTAAAATGCGAAACTTCACTACAATCCAAAATCGACGCAGGAAGCAGAACTGAACAGAAAGGTTTCTTCCTTTCCGGTACTGCTCTGCGCGTCGGCAAAGAAAACGAGACAACGGCATCTATTTCGACTTCGCAGGTGCGCTGCAGGCCATGGACAACTATGAAAATTTCCGACGCGTTCAGAAAGGCGATTTACTCCGACGGATTTTT
Organism: Amblyomma maculatum; assembly: GCF_055883805.1. Taxonomy (NCBI): domain Eukaryota; kingdom Metazoa; phylum Arthropoda; class Arachnida; order Ixodida; family Ixodidae; genus Amblyomma; species Amblyomma maculatum. Next base: position 54,066,422 of record NC_139345.1, on the reverse strand, counting down.
TGAGGCTACCCGCAGCCGTCGGTATCCTCGGGAACCAGGTGAGTTGACCAACTACTTCGTCTCTTCTACGGCTCAGCTCATCACACCGGGGCAAGCCTCGTTCGAAGCTCGTCACTCCTGCCCGCACTTGGTGTCGTTGGCCATGCCGCCAAAAGCAGCACCATCGATTGCATCCGTGACCGTCGATAATTCGGAAGGAGAGTCATCTACGTCACCTCTTTCCAGAGGACTGCCTTCCAGGGGTCTTGACTGCATGCCGATCTTGGTCTTTGTGTTGGTCTTGTGCACGTTCATCACCCTCACTATCTGGGCAACTACGTTAGTTCAGGATGACCTTCGCGAGAGTCATATCGAAGCAGCAGATGATGCAGAGGCCGGTCAACACTTCGCCAAGTTCGGAGGCCTGAAGCCGTCAAAGGGCACGAGTCAAGAAGAGAGCACAGAGAGGAAAACGTTAAAAATGACAGCTATAACAGAGAAGCGGAGAAAACGTGAGCGAACTTCTGCCACTACGGATGTCAGGGACGTTACTAAGGCGAGCTTAGAGCACCTGGCGGTCGACGATAGGAAAGATGACAGCGAACAGCCTTCGGATACCAGCGGCAAACTTACTCGTCAGTTACTGAGAACGAGGACATCAGGAAAACAGCGCTCGACCGCCAGACATCCTCTGAGGGCCAAACGGAGTCGCAATCTCCCCGCACGCAAGAAGCCGAACCGCCCTTCGTCTCGGCTTAGACCAAGGAAGCGTATTCATCGACACCGTCACGTAAGTACTATCGCATTACGCAGTTTTGTCCTACAAATAATCTGCAGCTCTGATGAAGTAGATATGCGTGTATGATATCTTTCAAAGACACTGGCGAATTCCATGACGCTCCGTTTATCCTGCACAAGTATTATTTTTTTTTTCTAAAAATGAAGTCAGGTTCGAGCACAGTGTGATTACCTTCGTGCATAAGCAGTCTAGGCTGAGCTTTTGTTTCTTAGCAATGTCATTACCTCATGGTTTGCATGCAATATATCTGCTTCCTGCCTTGAATATAAGTATGCGCACTGATAACACCTCAGCATCATGGTCTGGTACGCTTTACTTTGGAAATTCATTGACATTTTTGTGAGGACTGTCGCGATGAAACATTGGCGCAGTGAGAACGGACACTCCAGGTCAAATTTAGTTACCGAGAAATTCTATAGGCTCTCCTGTGACGAGTTATCATAGATGGAATAATGCCTGTATCAGTATTACTACAATAAATAAATCAATCAAATCAAAGTGAAGCTTAATATTTGGAGCCATTTGTATCAATCAAGCGCACCACAATAACAGCGCTCCGTCAGTGCCAAGTGACCAGGTGACCAGGAAGAAATATAGGCACGAGCACCGACGTCGCTATAGTTTTTTTTTTTTCGCGCTAAAGTGTGTACAGAAATTTCTGATGAATTCGCATGCAACTACAGGCGAACAATGTCCCAACAATCACATTACTTTTCTTTTTATTACAGCCGCAGAAGCAAGCGAATATGCCAACGAATGAGGTTTTGACGTCTACTACAGAGGGGACGGCACGTTAAGGGTGGCGCGGGGTATCCTCCCTTAACTCAGCCCTACCACTTTACCGGCTGAATATTGCAAAATATATATTTGTGGTATTTACCTGTGCAGTGTGCATTTATTTATTTATTTATTTATTTATTTATTTATTTATTTATTTATTTATTTATTTATTTATTTATTTATTTATTTATTTATGCGTGTATGTATGTATGTATGTATGTATGTATGTATGTATGTATGTATGTATGTATGTATGTATGTATGTATGTATGTATGTATGTATGTATGTATGTATGTATGTATGTATGTATGTATGTATGTATGTATGTATGTATGTATGTATGTATGTATGTATGTATGTATGTATGTATGTATGTATGTATGTATGTATGTATGTATGTATGTATGTCGTGACGCTGGCCAAGCGTCGTCGGGGTTATGACTTACCCTGCATTACCTAATTTAATCTGCGACATCACAGCTGTAGCTGTTTTAACAACAGTAACGCTGAAATATAAGTGAAGTTAACAGCTACATAATATATATGTATATGTATATATATATATATATATATATATATATATATATATATATATATATATATATATATATATATATATATATATATATATATATATATATATAGTGTGTGTGTGTGTGTGTGTGTGTGTGTGTGTGTGTGTGTGTGTGTGTGTGTGTGTGTGTGTGTGTGTGTGTGTGTGTGTGTGTGTGTGTGTGTGTGTGTGTGTGTGTGTGTGTGTGTGTGTGTGTGTGTGTGTGTGCGTGTGTGTGTGTGTGTGTGTGTGTGTGTGTGGGTGGGTGGGTGGGTGGGTGGGTGGGTGGGTGGGTGGGTGTGTCTTTGAAGTTCTCGGCGGTAGGCTGTAGGTAAGAACCCATACAATGTTGCATGGAAGACACGCGTGTTAAAAGTCGTCTATGGACTGTGGTATATTTGCACTTCCACACACGTGCGCGCCTTGCTCGCGAACACACACACAAAACTAGGGCGTCCATTTGCACTAACGTGCGCTCCACGTGTCTATATCGACACACACATCCAGCGCCTAACGGTTACTCATCTCATTAGGCCACCGCCACCACAGGCCTAAAATTTCACAAATCCCCCCCCCCCCCCCCCCCCCCCCACTCCCCTCCTGTATCAAAGACGTTCTGGTTGTCGAAACTGTCCAACACCCGTTTGAACACTGAAAATGAGGGCCCGCTGTCCACGTTGAGTTGAGACAAAGAACAGTGTGGTGTGCCCGGAGCGCCGACCTGCACTGCCTAGCGAAACGAGTGCGGCCACCTTATCTATGCTTCGTTTGGCGTACCGGGTAGTTGATTACAACTATTGCCTTCACTAGCCTTAGAGACGAGATACACACAAAGACCAAACCAAAACAAGAAATTCTAGGCATTTAAGCATCGCTTCAAAGTATAGTAACAAAGGTCTTCTGTCAGTCAGCAGCCTCGCTTGCAGTCGTTTTCCCCTTTTCGTAATTTGCAGTATTAGTTTTAAGTCGAAAGCCTTTAATGCCTCATTGCAGTCGACAGAAGGTTGTCAGCAGAAGGTTTTCAGCAGAGGTGTCGCGCTTTCGAAACCGAGAGTTAAAAATAAATTAATAAACCTCGTCTACACCGGGATTCGAACCTCCTTCCCTTCGATCAGTTCAGCGCTTTACCGGCTGTGCCACGCCCCAGATTTTCGTTTTCTTTATTTTATGGAAGTACTACAGGCCCGATTTAACCAGGTCGCATCCCGCAACCTGTCTTATACAGTCACACCAGCATCGAGCTCTCACATTGCCCACACATCAAAATTCCGGGAGACATATGCATGCATCTAGTGAAGGTAACCAGGCAGGAGGTCGATCCTGCGCAGCATATAGCCCCCACTCCATGGCACACTGGTCTCATGAACGTGGTGGCTCTGCGTGGCGATCATGCGGCTCTTCCAGACCTTAGTTCGCGAGGCTCCTGAGTAAGGCTCCATCAGGCCTGCGTGCCGGGGAGTCCGAAACGGAGCTTCTCGGTGGCAATAAAGGTTTTCAACAACAACAACAGGCTAAACAGTCCCATGAGCACAAAAAGATCACATAGCACGTCAGAAGCCTCGACTGCCAGCAAAAAGCTTATAGTATAAGGCGTAATATCAATGTCTTTTTTGAGAGTCCATTGACCAATGTCCCCCGCCAAAAACACAGCGTCACGGCAATACACAAAGCAATGGTCTATAGTTTCTCGCTACTGACACATGCAACAGTCAATTGACCATGGTACAAAAGTCCCACGTTTTGACAGGTGAGGTTCACGTGTGAAGTTTAAAACAGAAAGCCTTTGTGGATTGTGAAACGCTCCTCATAATTCCCCGTCTACCGTGAGGAGGATAGCAGAATTCCGCGATTGACAGATGCTGCGGGCGCCTTTCCTTTCCTGTAAATAAATAATAGAACGCCGGTGTACTTTGACGTGTTCAATGAAATGTTGGTTGTGTTCAAGGGGCGCGATGTACCGTCATGACATGTCATGACGTCCCCAGGCGATTCAGCCCCATGTTCCCTGATGGGGCTGGGACAGGTAGGTCACCGCCGCTTGCGACGGAGGCTAGCCTGCCACCGAATTTTTCTCTGTTGTAGGCCGTCATTGCACCAGCCACCACTTCGGTGGTGGACGACGGCTGTTGTTGCGGCGCGCGTCTTTCTTTCCCTCTTTCTTTTCTTCTCTATTTTCTCTTCTGTCTGCACGACGCAGCGGGGGTGGCTCAGCTACAGAGCCAGTAGCAGGCTCGTGCATTTTCTTTTCCTTCTTCCTATAGCCACAACAACAACAACAACAACAACAACAACAACAACAACAGGCATATACGTAGCTGATCCCGCCGGGCATCTGATCCAGGCGTCCGCACGGCTCCTTTCATTTCCTCGAACCCGCACCACACTGCAAAAACAGTCTAGGAGGCGTTAGTACAGCAGACATTAGCGGCGTTTGAAATTGATTTATAGGATAGAAAGGGCGCGTATCTGTCACAATTCTACGCGGACACATGCACCACGCCGTAAAGGAAGGATTGATTGATTTATAGGAAGGGAAAGGCGCGGTAACTGTCTCACTTGTTTTCTGTGGATACCTCAACCGCGCCGTAAGGGGAGGGAGGAAGGTGGAGTGAAAGTGGAAAGAGAGAAATAAGAGCAGTAGTGGAGGCTACGGAGTAATTTCGACCACCTGGGGATTTTCAACGTGCGCTGACATCGCACAGTACACGGACGCCTCTTCGTTTCGCCTCCATCGAAACGCAGCCTCCGAGGTCGGGTTCGAACTCGGGTACTCCGGCACAGTAGTCGGGCGGCTTACCACTGCACCACCCCGGCGGGGCCCGTAAAGGAAAACTGATTTATTTATAGGAAGGGAAAGGCGTGGTAACTGTCTCACTTGTTCTCTGCGGACACCGCAACCGCGCCGTAAGGGAAGGGAGGAAGATGGGAGTGAAAGTGGAAAGAGAGAAGGAGGAGCCGTAGTGGAGGGCTACGGAGTAATTTCGACCACCTGGGGATCTTTAACGTGCGCTGACATCGCACAGCACACGGACGCCTCTTCGTTTCGCAACGCAGCCGCCGAGGTCGGGTTCGAGCCCGGGTACTCCGGCACAGTGGTCGGGCGTCTTACCACTGCACCACCCCGGCGGGGCCCCGTAAAGGAAGGAATGAAGGTGGGAGTGAAAGAAGAGGGGGAGATAGAGGTGCCGTAGTGGAGGGCTACGATCCACCGCGCTATAATGGTAAGGTGGTGAAGGCTGTTTCTGTACCTACGTTACCATTAAAGCGCGGTGAATTACGACAATCCTTCAACAGTGACTCGAACAACTAAGCATAACACATGCTTATTTGTTCGAGTCACTGCTGAAGGATTGTCGTAATATTATTGTATAACGGCATTTCGGATAAGCCCAGATGTTCCGGTTCTTGCGCATGGAGAACCTAGAGGTACGTTTTTAAAATTTTCCAGAAATTTCTTAACCGGCCATCTAGCGGTCGGAAAGACGATGGACCTTCATTCGCGATGATTTTCTGGGGGCTTGGAGAATCTTGGTTCGCTTTTGAACCGTTCTGTATAGCTTGGGAACTTTCATCACAGTTTTTCATTCGAAACGTTGGTGATATAGCAAATGATTTGAAATGTGCATTTATTTGCTTGTGCTGTTGCCCTCTTGCACATTGTTTTGCAAGCATCGCAATGCAGATCAATGGCACATCATGTGGGACTGTGCCAGGTTCCCGACCGAAGCTGTATCCAAGACATACCCGCCGGAACTTCAAAGTGCTGTGCAAAGTACCGACAATGACATTAAACTATGTGCCGTCCAGCAGGCCCGGGGTGCGCTAGAAAAGCACAAACCACACAACCCATCACAAACGGGCCAAAATGAGGTAATGCAGAGTAGGGCACAGCCCCTGGTCGACGCTTGGCCAATGTCACGACGATTTAAATCGTCGTTTGCCGGCATCTTAATAAAGTTATACATACATACATACATACATACATACATACATACATACATACATACATACATACATACATACATACATACATACATACATACATACATACATACATACATACATACATACATACATACATACATACATACATACATACATACATACATACATACATACATACATACATACATACATACATACATACATACATACATACATACATACATACATACATACATACATACATACATACATACATACATACATACATACATACATACATACATACATACATACATACATACATACATACATACATACATACATACATACATACATACATACATACATACATACATACATACATACATACATACATTAGCAAGCATCATTCTTAATTATTATTATTATTATTAGCTATAGCTATAGTTATTAGCACATAGAAACAGGCGAATTAGCTTGCAGGAACTACAAGAAGAGACTGCGTCCACGTAATGTCTTGCCCCGTTAGAAAACGCACGAAGTCAAGTTGTTACAAATGTGTATGCTGTGATTGGCCAAGACAGACGTAAAAAAAGGGAAAATCACCGCTATTACAGGCACGTATGAATTATTAATGACTATCTGAGTTAAAATATCAAAAGAAGTGATTAATAATTCTACACCACTACTACAATTACTGTGATTATAATTGCACGTGTCTTATGACTAATGTAATTAATTGCATGATTATTAGAGGGGCACAATATGATTATAGGCGCACACTGAGCATTGCAAGGCTTTGCCAAAACTTTCAAAGGTTCCTTGGTGCCCCCACGATCGGTAGATGACGCAGCGAAAACATTTTGTGATTTTATGCGATCTGTGTCGCAAGCAGGCAAGAATGAATGAAACGCTCGGATTTGGCATCACTTGCACAAAACTTTATATACTGGCATAGTTTAAAGTCTGTAGGCACTTGCTGGGCTTCTCCAGGAAATGTGAAATATTCCACCCCGACCGAAATGACGTTTTTGTGTCAATTTTCCAGGCCGGTGACATCCACAGGTCACGTATCGTATTTGGTGAAGTCCAGAAGGTCGGTAGTTGCAAGAGCTCCAGTCTCTGGTTTGCTCCTTTCCGTTATCAGGCGAATGATAAGCACTATTAGAAAAGTAGAGGCGGACAGTATCAGGACAAGGCAGATAAATTGCACGCACTCAGTAGTGAAATGACGGGGACCTTGTTCGCCTGTGTATCCTGAATGCGAATAGATGTCGCGAGAACCGTAGCTTTCGTGGCAAATTCCAGCGTGGTGCGCGCACGACGAATGGCCTGTGAGTGGAGCGTACGCATTCGCTTGATGTTCATACAGATGGTGTATATCGGCGTCATAGAAGTAGGGGATTTGATTCGAATCGCTGTGCATGACGTAATACAAGACGGTACTTTGTTCTAGGGCGTCGGGGTGCTCTTGACAGGTGCGGTACTCTTGCGGCTTGGTGCATCGAAGAAGGTTTGGATCCTTTGCAGGCTGCTGAGCGTCGTAGGCCCACTGCGGGAAGCCGCTTTGGGAAACATGCCGGTCCTCATGTCCTGAATAAACTGTGGCTGCCTTCTGACCTGTATGAATCTTAGGAGAGTAGTGCGTATCCAATGATGAATAATAAAATCCGGAGGTGCCTGAAGATATGTAGTGATGTGCCATGGCGATTGTTCTTCTTCGTCGAATCATAGTTGTTGACCGAAAGGGGAAGATATCCAAAGACATTTTAGCTCTAGTGAAGGAGACAATTACACCGGGCCTAGTAAAAAATCAGCCACAAATCACTATATATCACTTTGCCACCGATGTGGGTTAGCGAGAAATTTGTTCATGGTCAAAAGGAGATGGAGCGCATTTTGGGAGATTTTCATTGGCGACAGGCGACTTCCTTACCGTAGATCGTTAAGATGAAATCAAGTCTCTAAGCACTTGATCATGTGACGTATACCTCAAGTATGACGAAAATTTTCATAACACATCAAGAATACACCAGAGACTCAAATAAAACTTCACCCGACTATGACAGCGATAAACATATATGCATAAACCTACATAACTTTTACTTTGTGTCATTGCAATATTTAAAGAATCTAGACCTTGAGTGTGTTCTAGTTGATACTTAATTGTCCTGATTTTTTATTCGTGAACTGTGGCAGCCAGATTAAAGAAAGCTGTACCATGCACAAAAAATCCACCTATAAAAAGCTTAGACACTCGGTTTGCTATTGTGTTAATTTATCTGGATTCCGCTAATCCCTCTATAGATACTAAAAAACATATTGTTGCGGTGAAATAGCGAAGGGGTGTTTATTTACAGTATTATGGCAGTGGGATAAGGTGAAGCCTACTAGCCCCCAGGCACCAACGCTTTCTCCTCTTCTTCTCCCAGACCAGCACAATCCTTCCTCGTCGTCAGTGGCGTGACATTTCCCCCCTACTCAGCCTAAGCCCTCTGGGCGTGTTCGTGAGTCGTGCGAGGCTGACACGGCTTCAAGCGGGCATCATGACATAGTTTGGTAGTAGCATCACCTGAAAACAAATCGCGGAAATATTGTCAAAACGAATAAGAGCGCATTTAAAAACCCGCCATTCCTGTCGCATATCTGGAGCAATGGATTAATATCTGAGCACTAATACCAGGAACATTATTACCAGGAATAATACCTTACCTCAGTACTCAAAAAATCTGTTCGAATCTTCGCGTCTTTCTTTATGTGCGTATGTGTGTGTTTTTTACAATTAACAGACTAAAATAAATTACTAACATCTTTCCTGGAGATTTTTTCTCTTTTAGGTTGCATTATGTCAAGTTATTGGTTCTTAATAGCCGCAAAATCAGCCCTGAACAGAGCCAGGAGGTGACGGTATGGCATCGATTACACTATTCGATTAACTTCACCGTAATCATTTCCTGTCTTCAGCGAGAGTGTGTTACCTTTAGGTTACGTTGAGAGGCATATCTCAGCAACAATCACCGTTTAACTCGCTGAGAGACAACCAATGAGGAGAAAGAAGTGCGGGACCCTCGTGTATCGCGGGTAGCTAGCATAACGATGAAGAAGAAGAGCTCAACCATTGTGCAGAGTCGTCTGGCATTCATGCATGCGTCAGCTAAGTACTTAAACAAACGATAGTTGTTTGCCTCATTTTCTCATCCAGGAACTTTTTATGAAGCCCCGGTTTCCCTCCATCGATCCGAAGCTGCCTTTCGCCCTCATCCTCAAGGAAACGAGTGATGAACAATCTCTCACGGCGCCCTCAAGCTTAGTGTCCAGTTACTCTGATATCCAGACCTTCGATATGGACCCACCAACTGTCCTGTCATCCGAAGTCATTCCCGATGTCGACGGAGTAAGCAAGACAGCTAGCAACCTGGTTGACGTACCGGATATGAACTCACACACATGGCTTGCCACTGTTTTGCTCATTTTGGTCACCGCATTTCTAGGGACTACTATTTTACTGGTAAGGTTGGACTCACCCTTTATATCCGAACGCATGGCTCAATACGAACCGAACGTGGCCCACACGACACCCATGGACTCCAGGTCCGACCCATCTCGAAATATTTACTTGACAAGTTTTTTTACTGACTCCAGCGTTGATAGCTGGGAAAGGGAACCTGCGCCATTGATTATCTTCGACGAAGACAACGCAACGAAGTTAAGCGAGGACTCCGCAAACACACATCTTCAGGTTGATCTGCTGCCATCAGGGAAGGTTTACAGAGAGCATACACATTCGCTTTCTCTACTTTTGAACAAAATGTCTGTTGAAGTCCCTACGAATTCTAGTAATGACTAAGGGCTTAAGTGTGCCCCCTGTAATATACTGTGCTTATTTATAGTAACGTACTGCTGGTTTGAAACTAAACATCTTCTAACAGCAGTCCTACTTAGAGACTATAGATAATCATCTATCTCAGAACAACTCCATTTTTGATAAAGCCGCCCTGGTCCCTGAAGACTGTCGAATAAACCTGTGGGGATTTCTCGCGGCCCTATTCTTCGTTCTAAGCGAAATTTGTAATAGTCACTTCGTAGCGCACGTTGACTGTGCGAGGACAAACGCCATTGGGAATATCCTGCTTAACTGTCGCAATTCAAATCAAGATATCAGGCAAGCCTAATATCCGCAAAGCTATGACACTTAACAATACCGATGCTAAGCTTAAAGCAATATTTCAGATCAGATACGAAACCTAACTTTGTTCATCGGGAACGTTGTGAGGATATTGTCCTGTTTGCAGTTAAGTATCATGCTGCATACTGGCGTATATTCTCTCTAATAACGGAAATCTAAAGATGTCCCGATAAATATGTGCAGGTGCGTATCTCAAATGCATACGTGTTCTGCCGAACAAATGGGCGGCGATCTACTTTCCTGATCTCAAGAGTTAAATGTTTATTTTATCACCGAATGTGCTATCTCTTCCGCCGGACAGTGCTATTGCTACGCTTGAGTGAATCAAGCGGTTTAGGGATAAAATTTATGGTAACCAGCACGCTGAAATGCCTGCAGATTTAAGCGCGCATTGAAATTGCTCTCTTGAACCTCATCCGGATCGTTGTACTAAAGAGACTGTGAAGAAGACGGACCCTCCCTTGACGCTGACGAATAAGGAATCTTTCGCATTAGTATCGTGCCGAGCTTCTATGGTCTAGATCGCGCCGCTGCCAGCCTCCTGCCCAAACTCTACGTCATAAATTAAAACATCTTCTACAAGACAAAATTTTCTTCAACAGAATGGAGACGTAGTAAGCACGCAGTCCGTTGAATTAGCAAACTTGGAACTTAACGAATACCAGCGCTGATGCCGATAAAAGCACGCGCAGTACTAGCTCTTCGTGTAGCAATAATCCATTCAGACACAGGAGGCTTAGAAAATGGTGCCAAGTGATATTGATCACGGGGGCTGTGTCATCATGGCGGGAAACTGAACGGGTGAAAACTGGCTACGTTAAAGAACAGTACCAATATGAACAAGTGATTACTAGAGCGACATTTCCAGCATTCCTCTTTATATTCCCATTCCATGTGTATCGGTCGCCATCATCACAATGATTATGGCAGTGCAGAGTGTCATCTGCATCAAGCTGCTCTTGACATTTGTATTTCCTTTGCTACGAAAGTTATTCATACCGTCGTGTACTTTCGAACTCCTGTGTAATTCTTCACCGAATATATACACAGGCTCATTTGCGCCTTTCGCTCCCCACAGCATTGGAAAAGTCATTCTGACCAAATATACTCGTACGGAGGTTTACACTCTTAAGCCTGGTCATCAGTTACAATACAATAGTTGAGCGGACCGGGGAGATTCCAGGATATGAGATGGCGGGTCATCAACTCTTCATGCGAGCCTTTTCTAGTGCCTAGGATGACGTGGACGAACCGTTTAGCGTTGGCCGGGAGGCTGGCTTACAAAACCACAGTAAGTGCTAACAACAACTCAGTCAAAACCCACAGAATTTACCCTCTCCTCTCCAACTTGACGTTGCCAGTGCACATAAGCTTGGAACAATCTAGCCGTCCTGTAACCACTTGTCTGAAGCAGTGGCTGCATTCTGAACAGCCTTGCCCCATCGGAAACGCTGCATGCGCATACCTATACTTAACTCCCACTTCGAGTGTCTCCTCTTGCACAGCCCACTCCCTCTGTCTTCTTCCTTTAGCTCTCTCCTAAAACGTTTAAAGCGACCGCGTTAAGGACCCGGTTCTGCAGCAAATCCAACGTCGGCACTGTCGGAGTAGTGAGCGAAAATAGCGGGCATTGCTCCAGCAGGAGGCAGTTGGCAGCTGACACAATCTAGCACTGACTGGTCACAGGGTTATGCGACGGTACGAGACCGCGTACTATGGCCGGTTTCCATGACCCTTGCATTACGAATCAGACATGTTCCCTCAGGTCAATCAGGCGTGCTCGCACGCCTTGATTAAGCGGAGCTTAAATCTGCCAAGCGCTCTTACAATGATTAAGTGTATGTGTGAGATATAGGGGCAGAAATTAGGGATTAGTGATAAAGTGAGTTGTATAAGGTCCGTTTCATTCGATTTGCACGATGTGAACTAGTTCATTGAGAGCACGGCAAGTGCGGTGCAAGTGCCACACTCATGCAGAGCCATTTCAGAGCTGTAGGCGCAGCGCGACACTAGCGCCAAATAGAAAAGAATGCTATATTGCGGACGCGTTCTGCTTATGGATGCTTATGGTGTGCGCGCGCGTGCTTGCAACTTGTCTGGCTTTCTGGCCGCATTTTCTACGCTGCTGTGTTGCAATGGGAAAGAAAATGAACCGTGGCCTGCTACCAATGCTTATGAAAACAGCTATGGACCTTTTAGACTCCGATAATACTGATGCAGAATTTGATGAACTAATTGCAGTGGTAGTGGCAGTTGGCGAGAATGAAAGGAACCGCGTGCCTCGGTACTGCGAAGACTTGGTGGGACGGTAAAATAATTTTGAGCTTAAGAGTGTGCTTCACCTGTCGCGTGACACGGTTAACAATCGTTTTTTCCGCATGACTTTTCTAAACGATAACGCAAAAAATTTCTTATTGCTACTGTAAGAACAATGAACAAAATTGAAAGGGGGGGGGGGGGGGGGGGGGGGGGGACAGACACACACTTAAACTCTGCCTTTAAGTGCGAAGGCGTTAACGTCTTTTCCAATGGTCCCCGCGAGGATCCTCACCCACGTGCATGCACTTTTACACTCGCTTAGTCGTTAAACCCTCAGTCGATGCTTCTATTATCCCGCACATGCATCTTTAGGCTACTTCAGGCTAGTCGTAAGCTGCTATACTATGTGAAAGACCACCCGACATATATATATATATATATATATATATATATATATATATATATATATATATATATATATATATATATATATATATATATATATATATATATATATATATATATATATATATATATATATATATATATATATATATATATATATATATAAGAAGAAAGAAGCCAACAGTCGGCGAGGCCAAGGAAAGCGTTGGGGATGGTACTTTTTTTTTTTTTTTTCTTGTTTACTTGGATAAGCACGGAAATTAGTAATGTAATCTGTTTAGGGGAAATATAATTAAACACAAAGTAGAAGAAAAAAAAACGTGCCGATGGTGGGATCCGAACCCACGACCTCCGAATAACGTATCCGGTGCTCTTCCAACTGAGCTACATCGGCCGCTGTCCCCCCTGCTACTTTCTTGGGTATTTATGTTGTCTGTATACGAACCATGAGAGTGTTCACCAGCGCCACCCTCAGCCATAGCGGCGGACGTGGAACGTCCTTTGTTACCGCCAGCGTCACGTAGAACGTGATCAAGAGCGAGGGCGAAAGCTGTGCAAGAACCCTCTTACGCTACCTATGGCTTCAAGACTGCCAGAACCGAGGTGGAAGAGCACCGGACGCGATATTCGGAGGTCGTGGTTCGGTTCCCACCATCGGCACGTTGTTTTTTCTTCTACTTTGTGTTTAATTATATTTCCCCTAAACAGATTACATTACTAATTTCCGTGCTTATATATATATATATATATATATATATATATATAAAAGCCCGTTCATAACCAAGGCGTACGAACGTGTCTGCGTGGCCAAGTGCGGTACGTCTGACTCCGAATCCAAGGGTCATGAAAGGTTCGATTACTTTCACCCTCCTGTCCGAACTGAGAAGATCAATTTGGCAGTTCCTTTCAAATCGGTCATTTCAGGTAGTCCCACCACGTCGCATAACTCGCCTGCTTTGGAATCATGCTGTCCCTACGTTCGAGCACGAGGGGTCTCAAATGCTTCGATGGGTCTAAGACCTCCCAATACTCCCAGACTTTATGCACCGAATTGACTAAAGCCTGCAATATCTCATGCCAATAATTCTACGCATGACTTAGCAAAACAATGATCACCGATCATGACTGAAACAGCTCAGCAAAATTAAAGAGAATGAAGCATGACTATACAAATAAAGATGACCAGGTGTGAGCCAGCAAGATTTCAGATAGCTCTGAATTAGCTAATTTAAAGATGACAATGATTAACTCTGAACATCAGATGAAAATACTTGCTGTAGATGGCGCAATGTATATACGTATGACGTGAGAAGCAACACTGAAGACAATGAAGAACCGAAGAATCGTAAAGAAAACACGACAAATAGTGTCAAATAATGTGATTTTACTTACCACATTTCGAGTACCGCATGCTCTCGCATTTCTCTCAAATCCACCAAATTTATTGCCCCACAACTTATATCTGCTTGCAATATGTGCGGTCCGGAAACCAGCTGCTGGACTAGCAAAATTTCACACGTGATAGCTGGCGATAATAAGCTATCAACAGAGCCCTTGTCTTTTTTATAATATTCCTTGGTTATAATCAGGGTGAAATTGCTTTATTAAAATCCACTACCGACCAAAAGACGCAGGAAGCAAAAGTGAACGGCAAGGTCGCGCTGTTTCCTGTTACGTTCTGCGCGTCGACGAAGAAAACGAGACTACGGTACCTCTTTCGACATCTGGAGGTAAGCTACAAGCTATGGCCAACTACAAAACTTTCTGGGGCGGCCAGAACGAGCTTATTCATTCCGACGGACTTTTTGACGCCGCCCGCGACCGTCCGTACCCTCGGGAGCCAGGCGTGTTGACGGAGTGTTTCGTCTCTTCAACGACTCAGCTCATCACATCGGGACAAGCCCCGTTCGAAGCCAGTAACTCCTGCCCGCACTTGTTCTCATTGGCCTCCCCGCCGCCAGCAGTACCATCGATGACGTCGGTGAACATGGATGACTCGGAAGGAGAGCCATCTACGTCCCCTCTTGCCAAAGGACTGTCTTCTAAGGGACTTGACTGTATGCCACTCTTGGTCTTTGTGTTGGTCTTGTGCATTTTCATCACCCTCACTATATGGGCAACTACGTTAGTTCAGGATGACCTTCGCGAGAGTCATATCGAAGCAGCAGATGATGCAGAGGCAGGTCAACACTTCGCCAAGTTCGGAGGCCTGAAGCCGTCAAAGGCCGCGATTGAAGAGGGGAGCATCAAGAGCACAGCATTAAAATTGACGGCTAGAACAGAGAAGCGGAGAAAACGTGAGCGGACTTCTACCACTGCTGATGTCAGTGACGACGCCACGGTGAGCTTGGAGTACCTGGCGGTCGACGATAGGAAAGATGACAGCGAACAGCCTTCGGATAACAGCGGCAAACTTACTCGTGAGTTGCTGAGAACGAGGACATCGAGAAAACAGCGCTCGACGACCAGACATCATCTGAGGGCCGAACGGCGTCGCAATCTCCCCGCACGCAAGAAGCTGAACCGCCCTTCGTCTCGGCGTAGACCAAACAAGCGTATTGGTCGGCGATTTCACGTAAGAATGACCACATTTCCGCAGCTTTGTCCTATAACTCATTTGCAGCTCTGAGTGTCTTATACCTTAAAAAAGCAACTCGTGACTGCGTACGTCAAACTCAACCATTTTTTTTTTTTAAAGGAAGTCAGATTAGGCCACCATGCGATATTACGTTCGTATACGGTCGATGCTGATGTTTGGCTTCTTAGCAATGCCATTAACTCATGGTTTACATGTAATATGTCTACATTCAGCCTTGAATGCGGCTTAATGCACCGTTGACATCGCAGCATCATCCGCGGCGTTTTTCTTCACAAATTCTGACTGAGATGGCATTTTGGCAATGACTCTCGCGACGATTCTTCAGTGCAGTCAGAGCAGTCATGTCATATTAAACTAGGTTACACAGAACTCCAGCCTCTATTGTGATGAGTTATCATAGAGGGAACAAGACCTATATCAGCAATGCCACAGTGGATAAGGCAACGAGTCCAAACTAAAGCTTACAATATATTTTGAGCCATTTGGATCAATCGAATGCATCACAAAACAGTGGTGTATCAGTAAGTACCAAGTGACGAGGTAGAAATATTAGCATGAGCATCTGCGTTATTAAAGTTACTTTACTCTCGCGCTTAAGCGGGTACGAAAATTTCTGATGAATTATAGCACTCCACCACAGGCAAACAGTATCACAGCAATCACGGGCTTTTGTTTTTATTTACAGGATCGGAAGCAAGCGAATATGCCTAGGAATGTGGTTTTTACGTCTACAACAGAGGGGACGGCACTTTAATGGTGTCATGTGGTATCCTGCCTGCACGCGCTGCTTTATCACTTCTCCCGCTGAATATCGCAAATATACGCTTTTAGGCTTTAGCGCTCACCTGAGAAAGGCACGTTCATTTAATCTGCGAGAAGAAAGTTTTATATCTTCTCTAAGCAGCATGTTGTACTGAGATCGAATGAAGTTAACTGCTGCATCATTAAGGGCACAGTCAGTGTCTTACATCTACAGAAAAACTCTCCCTTTTTTGCCTTGTCTTATCTCTATCTTGTCTTGAGCTTTTTATAGAAATGTGGGTAGCCCAACTGTTAACCTTATAGCTGGTTCCGCCTGTTCAGGACCAACCCGCTCACAGTTGTCTGCAAGTGCCTGTCTTTTCCTTCATCCCGTCTGCTCAAGCTGTTCAGTGATTTCTGTCCTCGTGAGCAAATCAACCCAAATTAGCCCTGTTTTTGCGAGCATGTTTTTTTTTTTTTTTTTTTTTTTAATCTGTGCTTTGTTTGCTCGAGGTGACTTATTCTATATATTCCTATAATTTCCATGCTTGGTCATTCGTTCCTGTGCGGTCGCTCAAGATCGTCGTCTAAAATCGAGGTTTGCTGGCGCCTTTTCGCGATGCACGCCAAAAACTAAGTGTTCGCCGCATTGAAGCGATTTTCCGCAAAGAAGTGCTCTCATCACAGAAAAAACTACCCATTCATTCCTTCATCGCGGCGAGTACTGTATAGGCTCATACTGTCGTTTGCAGAAGGTGTCACATTTTGCGGCCACCCTAGGTCACGTGATGCCCCCCAAGATGACAGCCACCACAGGTCAAGGTGGACCATCCTGGGTCCACACCCCCCACAGAGGGACTTGTTAAGGTGTACGTCTTAATACGCTTTCGTTACGTGGGAGGCGGTAGCTGGCAGCTGCTCTGGCCGAGCACTAACTGGACGTAGGGTTGCCTGACATTACGCTTCGCAGGGGCTGCCAACTCGGTCCTCTCCTTTCGTATGAGAGGGCGATATCAGAATTAGAATTAACCTGCCAAGACACTTGCATTCACGTTATCCCCAGGCCACGCTGGCACGTTCGTACGGCTCGGTTAAAGCGGGGCTTTATATGTTGGCTGGTAGCTTACGCTATCGCGTCATATCGATCCAGGCGTCCATGCGGCGCCTTTCAATTGGCGCTTCCTCGAACGCTGCATCACACAGCCTACAGAAGCAGACGCAGTAAAACAAGGAATCAGCGAAGTTTCAAACCAAGTGTTTCGCCTTATCGCACAAGTTAATCGTACTTTAGTAGTCCAGAGTGCCACACATTTTTTTTTTTTTTTTTGTCGCTAGACACAAAGTGGCGCTTCAAAACCGGCCACCTAGCCAGCCCCTCGGATTTCATAACGCTCGGTGGGAGAGTTGAACCGAGAGCGCCGCGAGGCGTATTTAGTTAGCACGGCGTGGTATTACGGAGCAGCACCAGTACTGCAAGGACTTTTCTTCTTTTTTTTTTTTTTTTTCTGTGGTAGCGCTTGGCACAAGCGCTCAATTACGATGCATACATCATGTTCGAGTGTTTTGAATGAATTTTATTAGGCTGGAGATCAGTCCGTTTATTGCGCTGCGCTTCTAATTCTTCAGGATCACTGAAAAACGATACGTTCTGCTTGAAGGGCGCGTAGCTGCAGGCTGCAACAACGTGGAAAGCAGTTCTTCCCAGTCGGCTCATAATTATGCCCTTCTTGCTGTAGCCAAATGCATAAAATGTACAAGACAGCGCATCGGGTTAATAATATGCACTTGGAGGGAAGGCGCGAGTTTGTCCTACACATCACTATGCCCCTATCAGCTGAGCTTCGGAGTATATGCAACAGCGGGTTGTTCTTGGCGACAAAGTTACTAACCGGTTCTTTCTCAGACGAGCCAACCTACCATTGGATACCATTGGATACCATTAGAGTCTCCAGCGGTACCATCTCCATCGCTGTTGGAGCTGAGGGCGTGTATGTATGTGCTAGGAAATTGATTTGTGCAGTAAGAAGAGGATCGAAAGTTCCTACTTGCTTATAGAATTACAAGTTTAACAAAGTAAAAGTGGGGCATTCAATATTGCACTCGTTTATTGGGGGCATAGGTCACGTGATTTCAGCGCCCTGCCGCTGCTCCGTAGGAACGCCAGCGTCATCGGCGCAAAGTACAGCCTCCTAAGCTACGTGCTGCCACTAGCGGCGCACACGAGGGGGTGGTATCTCGCTGTAGTGCAGGTGCATCGACGGAACGCTATTCTTCCTGCCACCATGGTCTTGAGCATGACGTTCAGCATCGTTTTATCTCGGCGCATCCGACCATGGCATGTATAATATAAGGAGTATATGCAGCTACGTCAAGTGACAGCCATTTTGTGGTGTATACGTATACTACTGCGAAAAGCGTCAAGCATATCTAATCGCCTTATTACCACTATTCCTGCTTGCGTTGCTGAATTTGTGTTCTCTACCACAAAATGGCGCCCGTCACGTCATTCCAACACCCCTTATAGGAGACTATGGGTATGCCGACACTGTAGATGCATATCCACGTCAGAGCAGACTTACAGAACACGCGCATCTAACATTTGCCACGTGTTAAAAAAATAAACAAATCTGTGCGTTGGCCTAATACAAAGGGAACCAGGAACCACCGACGAAAGCACCACTTTGTAGAGAGAACTATATTCGGCTACCAGTCAAAAATTTCGCCGTGGAACCGCTCTGGAATGTGTGGAATGCGCCGCAAAGAAGAGATGCGAGCGCTGCGGGGTTATGCGAGGACGACTCGTTTCGCCATCAATTCAAACAGAAATTCGACTTTAATTTGACATCAAATCCCAACGTCCCAACCACATAGCGATCCTTCTCATATATTAAAGAGAATCTAGCTGTGCATTCAAATTTCTGCATGCATTTAATCGAAACGGCCGCGTATTACTGGGCGGTCGTTCTTGCTGTGCATGAAATTAAAAAAAAAAATGACATGTGATGAGCTCTGTATCTTGATTGGTAATCAATATACTCTCAGAAACCGACCGAAACCATAGGAAAGTACCTCAAGCTACGTATATCCTGGCGTAGAGCTAAGCCACTGCCAATTATTATTTTTTTTTTTGTTTTAGTCAATGTGAAATAGAATGATCAATGAGATACCTGGTTCGTAAGTAGGATAAAAAAACAACTCGGCGATGAGATTCGAACCCACAACATCCGAATATCGCATCCCATACTCTACTGATTAAGCTACGCCGACGCCTGCTAAATCTTCTGCTTCATTTACTAGAAAGAAATAATTACTTTTTGAGACAGCATTTAGTTAGCCATCCGACTTGTCGATGGGACAGTCAAGCATAGCACCATGAATCCAACCAAGCAAGGCAACAAACTATTAGTTCATTTTTTTTTTCTCAGTTGGTCAATATAAACTGACTTTGACAAAAAAAGTTCACTTACTCTGCAGCGTTGAGAGTGAGGGACGTATGAATTATTGGCGACAGTAGAAGAGGCAAAATATAAGAGGAAGCGATAGTACTTTTACACCACAACTATAATCAACCTGATTATCACTGCATTTCTACCAACCAAATTAACCAATGCCATGATTATTAGAGCGGCATTAGTATGATGATAGGCACATTGATTGCGCAGTTGAACGCTTTGCGAATGATTGCAAAGATATCTTCGTGCAACTCATGCTGGGTACGCGATGCAGCGATCTGGTTCGTAAGCACGCAGGAAGGAAGGTAAAACTCGGAATTGGAATAACTTGCACAGTAATATATAAGTTCGAATATTTTGATGTCTATAGGTATTATCTGGGCTTCGCCAGGCTGTGTGAAAAATTCTACCCCGAACACAATTACATATTTGCTGCCCGTTTTCCAGGCTCGGCCGGGACGTCCTCAGGCCACGTATCCTGTTTGGTGAAGTACAGAAGGTCGGCAGTTGCAAAGGCGCCAGTCTCTGGTTTGCTCCGTCCTTTTATCAGGAAAATGATAAGCACGAATAGAAAAGTAGAGGCTAACAGCATCAGAACAAGATAGCAGAGCTCCACGCACTCCGTGGTGAAACGCCGGGTCCCTTGTCCACCTGTGTATTCTGAATATGACTGGATGTCACTACAAGCATAGCTTTCGTGGCAAACTCCGGCGTGGTGCGCGCACGATGAATAGCTTGCGTGTGGAGCGTATGAATTAGGTTGGTGTCCGTAGAGACAGTGTATTTCAGTGTTATCGCAACAAGGAATTTGATTCGAATTGCAGTGTATGACGTAATACAAGTCTGTAATTTGTTCTGGGGCGTCGGGGTGGCTGGGGCTTCCACGGTACTCCTGTGGCCCAGTGCGTCGAAGAAGGCTTGCGTGCGCTGCAGGCTGATGGGCGTCGTAGGCCCACTGCGAGAAGTCACTTTGGGAAATGTGCATGTCCTCATGTCCCGAATGAACTGTGGATGTCTTCTGGCCTGGATAAGCCGGAGGATTGTGGTGCGTATTCAATGATGAATGGAGGAATACCGAGGTGCCAGAAGATACGTTGTGATGCTCCATGGCGATTCTTCTTCGTCTTCGAATCACAGTTTTTCTCCAAAAGGGCATGATTCAAAACAGGGTTTAGCTTTATGGTAGAAAATAATTATATCTGGCGTTCTGCAAGAAAAAAAAACCGAACTCACGATCTCCGAATGCCGCGTCCGATACTCGCTGTTCAGTCTTACCGACTGAGCAGAGAGTATCGGACGCGGCATTCGGAGTTCGTAGGTTTGATTCCCACCATAATCGTGTTGTTTTTCCTTGTACTTCTTGTTTGATTATCTTTCTTTCTAAAATCATTACAGCGCTTTTCTGGTCAATATCAACTGCAAAACATCCCGAGGCAACTGTGTAATATACACTGTTGAAATGCGAAAGCCGGAGCGTTGCGGCTGCACACGGTGCATCACGTTTATTCTCATTCTCATTATCAATGTTACTGTCATCAATGTCATCATCACTCTTTGCAGCGTCATTGTCATCGCTACAATCGTCCTCACGGTAGACAAAAAGAATTATCATGTGCGTTTCACACTGCTGGTGCGACTGTGTGTGGCAGGTTGCGGGATGCGACTTGGTTAAATCGGGTTTAAAGTACTTCCATGCAATAAAGGAAAAAAAAAAACTGGCGTGACTCGGCTGGGAATCTAGAGATGGAGGTTTGATTCCCAGTGCAGACATGAGTTTTATTTTGCTGATTATATAATCGGGATGATTGACAAGTGACACACAGCGCACAGATCCGATGCACAGATCCCGCGCATATCTCGCACTCAACTCTCGCGCTCTAGATTTCGTTCCATGAACCTAGCAAGTCTTTCGACTTAAAATAAAAAAGGTATCCCATACGCTTTCCTTGTCCGCGCCGATAACAGGTTTCTTTTATTCCTGAAATCATTGCAGATCCCCCAGTTTCCCTTCCATTTTCTGCTTAATATATACAAAGGACGCTGGGCACACTTCCACAATCATAGTGCTGGTGTCTGCCTGACGACTTTGTTTTGCTGGGGTACTTTTTTGAAGGGCGAGGTTACTTGAGGAAATATATAGCACAAACAGAAACGACGGACGAGGAAGTGCACAACAGGTTACTAGTTGGCCAAGGCACCGCGTTCTGCGCAGACCTTACCATACTTCTTTTTCTTGCGCTCCACATCTTTGGTTAAAAATTTTGGAATCCTGTGCAACTCATGCTTGACTGGCTAGTATCCGCGTTTGTGTGTGTGTGTGTACGTGTGCATCCCATTCCCGAAGTCATATGTTGTGCCCCTGGTACAGCTTACTGTGACTGCTGAACATATTTGTGAATAGTAGCTGATCACCATGCCATGTGCATTTTTTGTTTCTTTCTTTTTTATTATTATTATTTTTTCTTCTTTCGGGGTCTAACTAAGATGCACTGTAGCTGCCTCCCTACAATTCCTATAAATACCGATCTGAATCTGTAATGTGCCACTCTGATGAACTGGTCCCGTCAGTCTACATTATATATATATATATATATATATATATATATATATATATATATATATATATATATATATATATATATATATATATATATATATATATATATATATATATATATATATATATATATATATATATATATTGTTACGTGCTTTGTACGCACGGGGGGTTTATTTACAGGGATCGGTACAAACAGGACTGCGGCGAAGCGTACAAACGTTCTTCTGCCCTTGCTCTTTCTTCTTCTTCACCGATCTACCCGACCGCTCTTCTTCTTCCGTCGACGTTCTACGAAAGCGCGTTACATTTCCCTCCTCGCAGACGAAGCCCGTCGGGCGAGTTACAGAGAACCTCTGGTATGAAATCGCTTGAGGCGGGCTACATGCACTACCTGCGACTGCCGTGACCGTCGACCATTCGCCGTTATGCGTGCTATGACGTAATTCAGGTCATTGATGCGTTCTAACACAACAAGCGGTCCGGTGTAGTGTGACAACAGTTTTTGACAAAGACCACGCTTACGGAGAGGTGTCCACAACCACACATAGTCACCAGGAGCATAGGAAACTTGTTGGTGTCGGGCGTCGTAGCCGGTTTTAGAACGTTCTTGTGAAGATAAAATTCGAACTCTGGCCAGCTGGCGGGCTTCTTCAGCTCTGCAGAGTGTCGTAGCAAGAGAGGGTTCGTCATGAATGAAAAATGGCAGTATGGTGTCGAGGGCACAGCGAGGCGTGCGAGCATAAAGAAGGTAGAAGGGACTGTAGCCTGTTGTCTCATGTTGCGCTGTGTTATATGCATGCGTAATGAACGGTAGAACGCCATCCCAGTCCTTATGGTCTGCAGCGACGTACATAGCCAACATGGTGGTAAGTGTCCTATTAGTTCGTTCTACCACACAGTTCGTTTGGGGATGATATGGCGTGGAGTGGCGAAAACTGCAGGCGCTGAGGCGAAGCAGTTCTTCGACAATGTCCGCTGTGAATTGGCGTCCACGGACACTAATGATGACTGCAGGAGGGCCGTGCCGAAGAATGACGAGTCGAAGTAAGAAATTTGATACTTCAGACGCAGTAGCGGATGGTATCGCGGCTGTCTCACAGTAGCGGGTTAAATAATCAACGCACACAAGAATCCATCGGTTTCCTTTAGAGGATCGTGGAAAAGGTCCAAGAAGGTCAATGCCAACTTGCTCAAACGGGGCTGTTGGAGGTGTGACTGGCTGCAGTTTTCCATGTGGGCTTGAAGTCGACAGCTTAAAGCGCTGACATTGCACACAGCTGGCTACATATCACTGGATCGTTGAACGCATCTTCAGCCAGTAAAATCGCTGCTGTGTGCGGTGGAGTGTTCGGGCCACTCCCAGGTGGCCAGACGTGGCGTCATCATGCGTCATTTCTAGAACTGTGGTACGTAGGCTTTCCGGAACGACAAGAAGCGTACGTGCTCCCTCAGAGGCGAAATTTTTCTTGTAAAGCACTCCTTCGCGAATGCTAAATGTGTTCTTAATAGGATCGTTGGCGGAATCAAACAGTGAAGTTAATGTTTTGTCTTTGCGTTGCTCGGTTCGGAAAACTCGGAGATCGGGGAAGGTTTGTGAAATTGGAGCCAAATATTCATCGAAATTGTCTGAGTCATTATCAGTCGTTTGAAGCGGCAAGCGCGAAAGACAGTCAGCATCTGAGTGTTTATGGCCGCTTTTATGCACCACAGTAAAATTAAACTCTTGTAGGCGTAAAGCCCATCGAGCGAGCCGCCCACAGAGTC
Source organism: Amblyomma maculatum (assembly GCF_055883805.1). NCBI lineage: Eukaryota > Metazoa > Arthropoda > Arachnida > Ixodida > Ixodidae > Amblyomma > Amblyomma maculatum. The sequence goes on along the minus strand of NC_139345.1, from coordinate 54,042,420 downwards.
ACGAAGACTCACGAGCCAGCAAAGGGAATGGTGGTCGGTCACAATCGTGAAAGCATTCCCGTACAGATAGGAACGAAAGCGCTGTACAGCGAAAACAACGGCTAGACATTCTTGCTCCGTAACCGTGTAATTTCTTTCACACTTACTCAACGAGCGGCTGGCATACGCTATCACGTGCTGATCGCGTCCATGGCGTTGTATAAGTACAGCGCCGATACCGATACTACTTGCGGCAGTGTGTACTTCAATTGGAGCTGATGGGCAGAAGTGGCGGAGGATTGGGCCCGAGGTCAAAAGAAACATCAGATGACGGAAAGCTGAGTCACATTCACTGGTCCAATTGAATGGTGTATCTTTATGCAGTAGCCTCGTAAGTGGGTAAGCGATGTCTGCAAACCTTGGTATAAAGTGTCGAAAGTACGAGCATAGCCCCAAAAAGCTCTGCAGCTCTTTTACTGATTTGGGCACGGTAAAACTTTTGACGGCTTCAATTTTCTTGGGATCTGGTCGAACACCTTCTTTGTCAACTAAGTGACCGAGGACAATTGTTTCACGATCGCCAAAATGACATTTATTTGCATTCAGTACAAGACCAGCTCGTTCCATGCAATTAAGTACGATATCCAGACGGCTGTTGTGCTCACTAAATGTTTTGCCAAAAATTACTACGTCGTCCAAATAACATAAACAAATTTGCCACTTTAGTCCACGTAGAATTGTATCCATGAACCGCTCGAATGTGGCAGGTGCATTACATAATCCAAAAGGCATAACGTTAAATTCGTAAAGTCCGTCTGGTGTTACGAATGCCGTTTATTCTTTATCTGCAATGTGCATGGGAATTTGCCAGTAACCGGATCTCAAGTCAATAGAAGAAAAGTATGAAGCTGAGTGCAGACAGTCAATTGCGTCATCTATACGTGGAAGCGGGTAGACATCTTTCTTCGTGACTGAATTTAAACGCGGTAGTCAACACAAAACCTCCATGTGCCATCTTTCTTTTTAACAAGGATAACTGAAGCTGCCCAAGGACTACAGGACTCTCGAATAATGCCGCGCTTTAGCATGTCTTGAACTTGGTCATCTATTACCTTACGTTCAGTTGCTGAAACTCGATAGGGCTTCTGACGTATTGGAGGGGCGGACCCAGTGTTGATCGTGTGATGAATACGACTGGTAGGCAGTG